>NW_013952730.1:603241-608281 GCF_001266775.1 Austrofundulus limnaeus
GACATTTATGTATTTGATGGAATATTTACTAATACTTTATTAATTACATTATTTATTTATTTATTTATTTTGAATGGAATGGCTCTCCATAGAATATAGTGCTGGAACAATAGACCATTTTGTAGTTTTTTTGCATGCACATAGAGAAATCTAACTTTTCCAGGGTACAGGTTGAAGAAATTTATTGGGGTTTGCTTGTAAACTGATTTTAATTACATTACACATGGTGTAGTCTGATCATAGGAGAACTGTAATAATCATTAAATGTCACTGTTTTGCTTAAATTGATTATTCTATATAGATAGATACATGCCTGAACATGAATYCAACACATAACTGAAATGTTAATATCATTAGAGTAGATTCTCACTGTCTGGAGGCATGACTTTAGGGTTAGGGACTCCTTCCTGATGATGTAATAAAATAGGTGGAGTCATGTCTCGAAGCTTTGTGTTATATTAAACTGACTTCCGGATGTTCGAGGCCTGAGTGCTATTTCATTAAAAGCGTTCAGACTGAGCAGCTCTTGGGGTGTTGTATTATCTCTTTACTATTCATGTTCCATGCACTGGTACATTCTCTGTTTGGTTCAAGCACAACTTGGTAAACAAATACGCTCAACAATATTTTCTTTCGGTATGCTGACCCCGACATCCCACAGAGCTTTAGCTGGAAATGTCCTTGGACTTTAACAAATCGAACAAGCTCAAAAAAAAATTCTAGCTTGAAGATATTTATGAAAATTCTCATGTATGATCTTAGCGCTTTCAAGCGTGGCTGCTTGGCACGCATGTTTATTAACTGGTCTATAAACAAGAGTTAGAAACATTTAAAAGGGGACCTACTGTATCATGCAAAATCCACTTTTTGACCCATCAAATACATTTTGTTGCGTACTTGGAGTCTCTA
This sequence comes from Austrofundulus limnaeus, assembly GCF_001266775.1. Lineage (NCBI taxonomy): Eukaryota > Metazoa > Chordata > Actinopteri > Cyprinodontiformes > Rivulidae > Austrofundulus > Austrofundulus limnaeus. The sequence goes on from NW_013952730.1 coordinate 604,151, forward strand.
GAAGTGCAAAACAGATTAATTTAGTTTCTATTGGTGCTGCATAGATACTGTATATATATTATTTTTGGGTAATGTGTTTCATTTTCTTTATTTTTTATATGATGTTTTCGGAACTATTACATCACAGTTTCTGGAACGGAACAACCAAATAAGGTCTGGACTTGCCAATTACATTTTGGTCGTCTTCATTCTCCTCTGGTTCTGGGTCAGACTCTGGCTCCAATATGTAAGGCTGAAAAAGTCTTCTGTTGTTGACATTTTTAAATTATTTTGTAAAAAAAAAAACATTTCTGCTCAGCTATATAGTCGTAAACCCCTTTATCGAGCTAGAATGGACTGGTCTGGAAGCTATAGGGGTGGTGTGTTAGGCGTCTCGTTTGGATTTAAATTGGATTTAAAGAGACAGTATCAAAATGAGTAGATACCCAGAATGCTTTGCAGCATTGATAAAATGGCTCCGTCTAGTATTTTTGCAATCTTTTTTTTTTACATTTGAAGTAAATATTAGTAATTAATATACCTATAATGGTATGGTGCCATATTAGCTTGTGCTCTAATGAGCAAATAATGTCTAACATGTACAAGTTATTGGTGATCCCTTTTAAAATAAAAACATACCTAACTGAGCTAAAATATATTTGAAGTGACAAGTCTCCGAAAGCTCACAAGCTTCTAAATATTCCTTTTGTTCACTCTGTGCTTTAAACTCTTTGTGTTTCTCTCAGATGTGGGGGGGATCGATGTCCGAGTCTCCAGAAGAGGAGGAGAAGGACTTAGACAGTCCAGGTCCATTAAGAAGTGACCTTAAGTCCCAGACACTTCTGCAGGAGCCTCTGCCCCTTGGCCCGGACGACTCATTGGGAAGTCCCCGCAAACGAACGCAGACCCTCCCCACCTTTAACTGCCCCCTCACTGGGATGGCAGCCAAGGCAGAGGCCCTTAGGTGGAGCCGCAACCAAGAGAGCGTGGAGGAGAAGAGTGAGACTTTTTCAGAGGACATTTTTAAAATCCTGGACCTGCGGACTTCGGGGTCGTTTTTTGGGGGTTCTCAGTTGAGCAACAAGGACAAGGAGGACAGACTCACTGCTCGAAGAGGGAGTGGCCACACGTGCTCCTCTACTATTAGTTCCCTCAAAGCAGAAAGTGACCCCCAACCCGTGCGGGTTCTCCCTCATCAAAGGAGTGCGGACGCCTTGGTGGTGAGCAGCCCGGTGCAGCAGGTCAACAACAAGCCAGAACCGAAGCAAGACCAGCAGCAGGTTCTCACCACGTGAGTTCAGCTCAGCAGAGTGTTCTTCAAACACAAATACAAACAATTTAAATATTTAAATAGATCTGATCTGATCTGTCCCTTTGTCTCCTGCAGTTTGCAGCAGCAGAACAAGGAGCTGAAGGCCACTGTGGCAGAGCTTCAGGCTGCTTTGGAGGCAGAGCGCCGCCGTGTGGCCGCTCTGGAAATCTGCTTAAAGAATGCAGAGCGGGGTCAAGCCGAGACCCAGAAACGCAACGAGGAGCTGCAAAGAGACATTGAGCGGTTCYTAGTCAAAGGGCAGTAACAAAACTAAAAAGATTCAACCTAAAATCCATCTGCTCAACCTGAGGTCATCTTCCAGCATCACTTATTTAATCTGTTTGGTCCTGCAGAGGAGTTATAGGCTCGTTTCTTTGCACCTGTGAGAAAGGTCTGTTCGGGGGTCTACTTCCTCATTCAGTTAGAGACTTTAAACATGTTTTTCTTACAGTCTCAGGTACTTTAATTATCTGTTAAACAGAGCATTCGGAGAAGAAAGAGCTACACCTGGAATGATTAAATTATTTACACAGACGTGCACAAGCCAAATTGAACAAACAGGAGTTCACGTACAATGTGTCATACTTGTGTCATCATTAGTCATCTAATGTCAGTCAAAAAATAAATAAACTTTTTAAATTTGAAGTGTTTTTAATGGGCAAAATATGTGCACCAAGACCGCAACCCATCAGGTTTTAGGATTTTTTTAATATATTTTGAGTGTTTTTTTTTCCACAAATTATGAAAAATTAAAATGAAAAAAAAAAAGAAGAAATTTGCAGGGTGCCAATAAATTTACAGGTCATTAGGGTTGCCATGGTAAGCACACATATGTGGAATAACAATGAAATATAACCCTCAAATAGACATTCATGTACAAAAGTTGCTCTCCAAGAGCAGAAGGATCCAGTCAACATGTCAGCTGTTATGAGTCTACAGTGGCTTTTGTATGAAATATAAACAGACCCTTCACATTCAGTTCTGAAAAATATAATTCTGAGCTCAGCTACAATGGAAGTCAATGAGAGTTGAGGTTTTCCTACTTGACACCATAAGTCCTACAGCACTGAGATGCTGGGTGAAAGAAGACAATGTTTATATTTTGATATATAAACTGTATGAGGAATGTAAAGTTTGTGGGAATAAGATCACTTCTACTGCAAAAGTTTTAGAAAGTTTAGTTTATTTTGCTACATCATTACACTATAAGTATAACACCTTTAAAAATCACAAAAGTTTTTTTTATTAAAACCATTAAAGATGTCAAAGAACCAGTCCAATCACAGCCTGATCATCTCCATTCTGCTCGATTCTRATCTCTCTTCTTTGTTCAGTCTGGGATTTCTCTCACAGACATGGATTTCTCTGGTRGAATTTCAATGGGGCCAATCAGCGAACAGGAGGCGGAGTTGCAAACAACAACAATGATTTTCTGTGCTGTTATAGTCTACCTATAGTTTAGCAATGGCAGCAGAGGACGTGAATGAAGTCATTCAKTTTGTGTTGRCAAGTCTTCCAAATTAAATTCAAGTTGTCTCCCAAAGCCTGCAGCATCATTCACAGCCRTCTCATTCAGCTCAGTACCTCTACTTCCTAGTAATTCCCAAATAATCCACACCTTCAGCAAGAAATCACATCTCAACAGCCCAGAGTCCAGACCCTCTGTAYGAAGCAAAGCGTGGAGGGGCTGGTTTTTACCAGGCTAGTCCAGTCAGGTGAAGCTCAGTTTTCTGCGACCTGTTCATCCTTATAATCATGTTTCTAATATGAAGTATTTCTGAGCCGCAGAGCTTCAAGAAAGCCATGTTTTCTCACTTGTTGCTAAAATCTCAGATGTTCATACTGAATATTTTTAAATATATTTTTTGTAGAACTGTATTCTACCAAAACTTATAGCACAGCATTCCTGACCAATTGAKAGATTTTGAAGCCTTTTTTGTTAGAGTTCACAGTAACAGAGAAAAAAATTGTTGAATAGTAATACATTAAAGAATGAAGCAAAACTTTGTGAAGGGCAAGCCATGAAGGTAGATGACTGAAAATTAAAAAAGGAAAATTGAATTATGGAAATCATTTATTAAGATCCATCAAAAGCAACTATTAGCTGTTTCTGACCGTATACTTGTTGACAGAGGAAGTAGGTAAGGAAAAGGGTTAAATTGCAGTATAAGCAGCAGGAGGTGTGGTAATAGGGGTATAGGTGTGATTAATTAATTCATATTATTTTAGACCACATGAGACTATTATAACCTTACAGTGCTTTGAAGGCTGACATCATCTTCACTTCCCTGTTTTAAGTTTTAGTTCCTCAGCTTTACCTTTTTTAATTCAGTCCATACACTTTAAAACGCCTTTTTGACTTTTTACTGATTCAGTTTTTATGTTAATTTTACAAGCTACATTAAAGGTTGTTGTGATAACAASAGTTATAAGTTAAAAGCTTTTTAACTTAGAAACTTAAAACTTGTTCTTTAACTGTGTTATGGGGTCCACGCTTATATTATCTGCTGTCTCCTCGGGCAGTCGGACTATTCTTCTGAGAGTTGGCGTTAATACTGTATCTGTAAACTGTATTTTATATCACATCTCTTCAGGATGCGATAAAACCTATCACCATGCTCAGGATGGGAGACTGTGATGAAGTGATTCAAGAACACAATCTGCTGGCTTCTTCTTTAGATTGTTTTTCATGTACAGTGGCCTGAGATGATGTATAGAGACTTGGCACTATATAAATAAACTGAATTGAAACTGAATTTAGTTTTTTTTTCACAGTATACAGCAGGTAAAATAAGTATTGAACACGTCACCATTTTTCTCAGTAAATATATTACTAGAGG
>NW_013952730.1:608436-610147 GCF_001266775.1 Austrofundulus limnaeus
TTTCATGGTGGTTTGAGAGTTAAAAATCACAATTTAAAAAGTAATATAGTATTTCAGTTATAGATTGATATCAATGTAAATATATTTTATTTTTGGTGTTTTGTATGTTTGTTATAATGTGGTGGGAGAAGGAATAAAGTGTGTGCACTGTTGTAGTGAAATAAYCATTGTGACCCACTGAAGACCACAAAAAAGCAGGAATGTGTACAACTTTTGGATAAACTATGTGAACACATTGAAAATTTAATCTTGATACAGCTTTTACATATTTTTAAATATGTTGAATTTAACTTCATTCATGATTATATATAACTTACTTACTGTACTATTCTATGGAAGACCGAAGTAACACTTAAAATACAACATTTAATTAAAAAAATGAAAACTTTACTTCATGTTTTATCATTTAATTGAGCTTCCTATTTTTTCCAGCATGTTCAAACAAATGATATATTTTAGTGCCTAATTTAAATTAAGTTTTTTTAACTTGTAGATGTTCAGTGTCTTTTTTCCCGCAAGTCTCTTATTTCCATGTGTTGTTTTTGCTTTTTCATGCTCCTGTTTTTACTTTACCATATGTATTTATGCCTCCTTAATGCAATTAAGGTGGACAGGCCTTCTTGGGTTAGCTCCTTTACCATTGGTCAAGAGACAGGAAGGAGCAGAATCCATGTAAATGGTAAATAGTAAATGGACTGTACTTGTATAGCACCTTTCTATCCATCCAGGACACTCAAAGCTCTTCACACTACAATCTGTGTCCTCATTTACCCATTCACACAGCACTCTATTAGGTCTCTACAAAGCTAACATGTACAATCATATCAGTGCCAATCACATTCATACATTGATGGGCATTAGGGGTGAAAACAATTGAGATAGCTGGAATGGGGGATCGAACTGGTGACCTTCTGGTTCCAGGACGACTCCCCTAACCACTCGGCCACAGCCGGCCCATGTGCAGACAGATTGTGCATGCTGTATGACTCTGGCCAGGTTGTTTTATGCAGTATTACTCTAAGATTCAGTCTCATTACTGTTACATCATCTTCTCTTTTTGTGGTTACAACTGTTTTCAGTTATATTAATATAAAAACACCCACACTCCCACCCACCCATAACAAACAACAAGGACAAAAGTAAATCATTTGCACACAAATAAGAAGAAAGTTTTAACATCTAAACACCCAGATTATTTCCCTCAGGCCTTGTTAAATAAATTTGAAAAAAGACTAAACTTTACTCTGAACCATGATTACAGTGAGATTTATGTACATGTAATTACTAAGCAACTAGGTTTTGCCAGTTGAGCCAATATTGCTTTGTTTTTGTTGGTGCACTTTCAATAAAAATGAACTGATTTTGCTATAAAACCTGTACAAAACAGTTTACTACATTCTGCTGTGCTGCAGTCAGTGTTAGGTTGATTTCCAAAGACATTTACAGCAAGGACGGTGTTACCCAGAGTTGTTTTGGTCCCAGCTCAGCAGACAGATGGAAATAATAAAACTGGGAAAATGGATATCAGCACAAAATGTTAGAAAATTTAACCTAAGTTTAGTATCTGTCGCCTCCACAAATTCACATTTGTTACACCCCAAGGCTTACAGTATAATGAAGACCACATGGAGGTGCTTAGTGTGTGTGTGTGTGTGTGTGTGTGTGTGTGTGTGTGTGTGTGTGTGTGTGTGTGTGTGTGTGTGTGTGTGTG
>NW_013952730.1:611619-625646 GCF_001266775.1 Austrofundulus limnaeus
GTGTGTGTGTGTGTGTGTGTGTGTGTGTGTGTGCATGTGAAAAAGGATACTGCCACTATCAAGCCTTCTCAAGCCCATCAGGAAGATGTGAAAGTCTGTTGCAGCAGCAGTCCAACAAAGCACCAGATAACGGCACGTCTGTCAACTGTCAGCCTGGCAGAYGAGTGGCAGAGGCAGGAAAAGCTCATTCTTTCCCATCTCAGTGACGCACTGAAATCTGTAGTGTATCTGGGGGTCACGAGAGGAAGCTCAGGAATGAAGGACAGTTGCATGGTGGGAAGGGGGTGCAGGTGATGAACCGAGCAGCTATTCGGATCTGTGGAGGAGCCACTGTTGACACAATCAAGGTCTCTCGGAGCTGTTAGATGGGACGGCTCGTGTCGCCAAGWAGAGTGTGGCACAGGCCATGCATTTGTTGGATGTCTCACATAGTTGTGTGGTGGAAATCTCTCTCTGTCACAAGGTTTCTGTAAACTTCACCTTTGACTTGCTGCTGTCTTCCTAATCAAGAGGAATGTTTCCAGAGAACCTTGTCTGGCGCTTAATGAAACCACGTGTTTAGTGTTGTACCTTTATTATTATTATTTTTGCTTGTTTACAAAAATGCTTTTCATCGTGAAATAACCCTGAGATGGTTTTAACAAGAAAAATATTTTATACTGCCTAAGAGCAACTCCACTCACACTAAATCCAGTAACTTTCACTGTCCACCATTATGACCCCACACCTCATTGCGTTTCAATTTCATTTGGAACAATGTTGTCTGATAGATGCATCCTGCCATGTTTAACAACATCAACAAACCCACATTACTTTGCTTTTGTCAAAAAGAAAGGCTCAATGAAGCCTAAAAACAGTTTGCAGAACTCCACCACTTACAGAGCAAATAAACAAGTGAAGAGAATCAACCCCGGAACGCCCACCAACAACAACATCGCCCATCCACAAGGAAGAGGCTACAGGACAGTGTTTATAAAATCCTCATTAAGGAAGTTGTGAGATAACGCACACGCTAGGGCATCACACAAAACTAAAGGGAATGCACGCACACACACACACACACTCACCACACAAAGAGACCATACGCACTGTGCAATGCAGAGCCCACCGTATTATAGATAAGGGACTGAAACCCAGAGCTGAGAAGAGAGAGCAGAACAGAGACAGACGGACAGAAGAGAGGACCCAACAGAGATGAGTCAGACAGACGAAGACAAGCCWCGGCCACCCTGTCACCGGAACCACGGTCCTGTTGAAAGGGACTTCAAAAGGTGCGCATGAGAATAAATGCGGTGAGACCTGGAGGGGAGCACCAGGAGCAAACACGCCTGCCGAGGGGCTCGTGTTGGTCAGTGCAAGGGTCAACACCAGTTCAGCTTCACCTAAGGACTCAGAACTGTCTCAGCCTGTAGATGAACCGACCAGAACTCCACTAAACCTTTACATTTACACGGTCTGAGAACCAAATCATTTTATTTCCTTGTTGCATGAGCTCATCTATAGGCCACTCCAGAGGGCAGAAACTTGAGTGCTGCAGATTACTTCTCCCATGGCGAGCATTTGGGTCTCTCAACTGGGAACCATTTGCACCTACAAGATTTTCTTCTTGATGCTTTCTGTCGTGCTGCTCTGGGGGCCTCTCTGCGTGAAGAGCAGCCCCATCTCCAACGCTCATCGAAGGCAACGTCCTGCACCAGGACTGGGGGACGGGCATGGAGGTGTGGTGGATCCATCCGTGTTGGAGCAGGACAGCAACAAGAAAATGCAAGACATGATGGAAAGCCTGAAGGAGCAGTTTCTGCGAGCTTTCAACCTGTCCGGTTTGGGTCCTCCACCTCTGTCAGCTGGAAATACACGAGAGGAGCCTCCTGAATACATGATGGAGCTTTATAACCGTTTTGCTAATGACCGGACGGCCATGCCCACCGCCAATATTATCCGCAGCTTCAAAAATGAAGGTACGACTTTGTTCTACTTTCCTAAACATGGATATACAAAACAGCTTCATTTCTAAATTCCATATATTCTTTATTGGCATTTAATCATAAATTTAAACAAGACCAGAATGTTTTTTTCAAATATGAACAGTTTTAAATAGACTGTGGATAAAAGCTTGTGTAAACCAATGTTAACTCCTTTGTTCTGTGGTCTAACAATGGAGCTATTCTATTTGCAACTTTTTTCTTTTGTTTTATTTTTTCACGTTCAATAAAAAAGTTTTTTGATATATTTTTTGTGATAGAAATCACAATAAAATGTTGACATTTAGTTTAAAAGTAAGCTTTACTGTGAACAAGTCGATTTATTTTTCTTTCAATCTTTCTCTGTTCAGACACAAATCCCAGTGTTGTGGGTGTTGGAGGAGTGAGACGTCACCCTCTCCTCTTCAACGTGTCGATCCCCCGTCATGAACACATCACAGCAGCCGAGCTTCGCCTCTACACTTTGGTCCAAACTGACCGCCACCTCTACGCTGGTGTCGACCGCAAGGTCACCATCTATGAGCCGGAATCTCAAGACTGGTCCGGTAACGTGACTGATGGAAAGACGGCGAGAGGCGACACCTTCCAAGGGGTACAAGACCGGACTGAGCTGGTGAAATTGGCCTCTCGCCAGGTTTACGGGACCGATAATGGCTGGGAGGCTTTTGACCTTACCAGTGCCGTTCAGCGTTGGCGCAAAGCTGAAGGTGACACCACGCGCCGGCTGGAGGTGCACATCTCCAGCATTGGTGACAATGAGAATGTTCAAGGCTCGATGAACAACAGCACTGACAAGAGTTCACCTGAAGGAGACATGAGGATTGAAAACAACTCAGAGGAAAAGCATAAACCCCTGCTGATTGTTTTCTCTGATGACCGGAGCAGTGATCACCGTGATGACAGGCGAGAGCTGAATGAGATGATTGACCATGAGACTTCTAATGCAGTTCTGCAGAATGACATGAAGACGGACCTGGACGGGATGTGGGGGGAGCTGGGAGAGGATGGGGACGGGGGAGACCCAGATGAAGAAGATCTTATCCAGATGCGCTCTAACTTGATCTATGACACCGCATCTCGCATTCGACGCAACGCCAAGGGCAACCACTGCAAGAAGCAGTCTCTATATGTGGAGTTCAAGGACATCGGATGGGACAGTTGGATTCTGGCCCCGACTGGTTATGATGCCTTCGAATGCACAGGCGTTTGTTCTTACCCCCTGACAAAGCACGTCACGCCAACAAAGCACGCCATCGTCCAGACGTTGGTCAACATCAACAGTCCTCAGAAGGCAGCCCAGGCCTGCTGTGTGCCAACCAAGCTGGACCCCATCTCTCTGCTCTACCTGGACGACACAGGTGTGGTCACCTACAAGTACAAGTATGAAGGCATGGTTGTGGCTGAGTGCGGCTGCAGATAGTCCACAGTTTCAGGCAGCAAGGGGCCMTTTAAAGTCTTACCACAAGAGGAAAGATGCAAAATAAGCAATAAGCTACATGACGACAAATCAAGAAGGTCTTTGAAGAAAGAAATGAAGGATTGTTGGAATCTTTGTGAGAGTTACTAACTAAGACTGGAAGTGTTCATTCTTTGTTGATGAACCTATTGTGCAATCCAAATGAACAGCTATATATGTAGATATATATTACCGTAAGATAGAGAGTAATACTTCATCTTTTAAGGTAAAAAAAACCCCTAAACATCAGTCTGACAATGGAGAGAAAGTAGAGCTGTGCAACAGAACTACAGTCAGAATGTTGTCATTGAAAAAGTCATGCCCTCATTCCTACAAGACTTAAAAATACACAAGTTTTCTCAAAGAACTGAGTCCATCCTATAATCTGGTGGGAACTAGTGGGTCAGTTGTACTCCTCCCTCTCCTTCCCCCTTGACATCTTCCTCTCCACTTATCTCTGGCCTCCCCACTCAACGTGAACTACTAATCAGCACTTCATGTGCCTCGGTGCAGTCAAATGACCTGCCTGAGGCAACCTGACAAGCCATGGACTGTACAGACCCACCTCCAGCTTCCTACAGGCCCACCTCTGGCCTCCTACAGCCCCCTGACATGTGAACACTGTGGAAGCGGTCCCGGTGGCAGGGTTATTTATCTTCTTCCTGTTTCCCTCTTCACATGCTTATTTTCCACTCTCCCCGAGTCACTGTGATAGCAAGGTGTCGAGGGTTAAAAAACATGTACACCAACACTCATGCTTGGAGGACTTGAAGCCATTTGGACACTTCTGATGTAGTGGGACATGTCCACATTCCTAGGCAACCTTTTAAACTAACTGGCTGTCATATCTCCAACCAAGTCGTCCATCACTTCTGTGGACAGATGGCCTTTTCTGAAGATTACTTTGACTTTAAGTAAACAGGTCAAATGGGCCATGTTGGGTTGGTTACCCAAATGAAATGCTTCCTTTTTGTTATAAACCATTTGATACGTCTGCTGCTTGTGTCAAATAAAATACTATTTATTGTTCTAATTTATTAATTTCTAAACAGAGTTGATGACTATATATGTACATTTGTAAGTCAGTGTAGAGGAAGTTTTGTACCCGTGACAATGCATTTGCAGCACAAAATAAATTTTGTTGGGAAGAAAAATTGTACCGTTTTTTTTACAAAGCATTTTAAATACTTCTTATTCTCAAGTTTTATGAAAGTTTGCATATGGAGTTATTGAATATGTTATAAGAGTTACGTTTAAGACTTTTGGATGAACATAAGCCTAACACTGAACTTCACTGCAAACTGTGCATAACTTTTTCTTTACATTAGTTTTAATTGAAGAATTTCTTTGCCATCATTTTTGGAAGAAGTTGTAGGAACAGACGAGCATCGCATTGCTGACATTCAGATCATTCATACCATCACTATCTGCTTCAGGGTCACAGTTCACCCACAACACACAAACAGAGCACCATGGGAAAATACAAAAAAGGCCTGCTAATGAACAAAATGAATGGCCTGCCCCCCGCGCTGACAACTAGCAATCTGAAATAAAAAATGAGGAAAAAACCTGCTTGGAAAGAGAAAATGTGGCCAAAAAAAGAACCCAATAGTCTCAATAGAATTTTTTTGATTGTGCTAAAAAGAAATGAACACATGCACAWTGGTGCTATACATAAATAAACTGCCAGAAAATGTATGCATGACCTTCCTTACAATTTTATCAGGCTCACAAGATAAGCTACAAACTGTCTCTTTTACTTCTCAATTTGCTCAGAAAACTGAGGATACCGAGGGAAGACTTGTCAAATAACCAACACTGAAGCCAAGAAAAGGAACTTTAAATCTTTCAGAGTTTTGTTAGATGTTTTGATATATAAACCAAAAACAGCCAAACGAGGCAGATCAATCTCACTGATGATCTTGCAGAAGAGAACCACAGTGAGAAGCTCTGCCTCCAGCAAACATGCATCAAACAGAAAGTCTGCTAAAATGGTGACAAAGTGTATTTTTATGCATTATCTTGTTATTTTAATTCATCTGCATATTTAGGTTTTTACTGAGGGATTTTTTTCAACTGTTTTGACAGATTGTGGTAAAATATATTACTAATAAATATTCTGCTGATAGAAATAACATGTACGAAGTGAACTCTTATAATTTGTTTTAATTTTGATATTGTTTCTTTAATCAACAAGTTGTTTGTTCTACACTATATATGTACTGGGGTAAAGGTATATTTTATAGAATAGAATAGAATAGAATAGAATAGAATAGAATAGAATAGAATAGAATAGAATAGAATAGAATAGAAACAGCCTTTATTGTCCCGCACGGTGAAATTCGGGTGTAGCAGCAGCAGATACACACGTACATCAATCCACAGAAACAGCATATTGATATGTGACATTATCAACTGTAGCGATAAAAAATATAATTAAAGATAGCAACAATAAAAAAATAAACATAAATCAAAATAAAAATAAGAATAAGAATAAGAATTGCTATACTGGATTATCAAGATGAAGATAGATAAAAATGAAAGTTAAAGCAAGATACCATGCAAAAAAATACAAAATTACAGGGAAAGAATAAGAATAATTTGACATAATACATCTGAAAACAGAAATTTGCTAAAATTAATTTTTAAAGAAATTTTATAGACTTATTTTCAGTTGGGATGAAGTTTCTATTTTTATTTTATTTTGGTCCTGTTTGATGCTTCTGCTCTAAAAGCTGAATTTGTGTAAAAATAATATTCAATCAAAGCTTAAACCAGAGGCTAGAGGTGGTGCAGTGGTAGGGCAACCAACTTAGGACCAGTAAGTCACAAGTTCAACTCCCTGCCATGCCCATATTTCATAGTGTTCTTAAGCAAGACACCTAACCCCCCAACTGCCCCCAGGGCATTTACAGCAGCCCACTGCCCAATAGGTGTTTCTCTCATGTGATGGGTCGTATACAGAGCAGAAATCTCGTCGTTGAATGAGAACATGCATTGATGATGACTAAAGAACATTTAAATTCTTTTAGTTTCTATAGTATTTTAAATTTGAATGTCTCAGCTAAATATAGCTCATGCACAGAAATATTCCTTCACTTTTTTGTTACAGTACTCCCGTGCAGCTCGTGTTTACAAACGGCAGCAGGGGCCTCTTCGAAACCCAGATTTGGCAGCAGCCCATAAATAACAAGTGACTTCGAGATGTTTCAGAAGGCAAACAAACCTGACCCTGAGCGAGCTTTCTTGTAAAACGGGGCAAAGGTTGTTTAAAAATGCTTCAAGAAGCGAGAGCAGAAACCTCAGTTGATGTAACAAGAGGCAGCTGTGGCTATTTTGGGCTCACTAATTGAATATTTACTGAAGTAAGGAGGAAATATGAATCTGGCCTCTGTCACTGGATGGCAAACATTCAAGACGATGATAAGGACGGCGGGAGAGGGATCTGTGCCTTTTCGCACTTTTTGTTTTGAAACGAGCTTTGCTCCAAAGCCACAACATGAAGGATCTGGCCTACGTGATGAATGTCGAAGTGCACCTAACAACAAGTAAACAAGCCGACGGACTCAGAGTGCGCAGACTTTCAAGTAATTCTCCACTGACTGACATCAACGTGATGGCTGCAGGACGTCGACGTGCCTCTCGATGTGAACGTGCGCGATTTAGTGTGTGTGTGTGTGCGTGTGTGTATTTCATCCAAAGCTGCACGACTCGCCCTAACTCTGACGTGAGGTCTGTAATGGGGCCTGATTGTTTCCGCTTTGGGTTCACTCTGTTTATCATACCATCTTTAGGCAACTCCACCACCCAGCACTCATCTGTCTCTGTCTCCAACTGTCTTTTCACCAGAAACACGAACAGCTTGTGCAACTGCCGCTTCATGTTTGTGTCCAAAATCACCTCCAAATGTTCAAACACATTTTAGCAATTTACATCTGCAGTGGTTACAGTTCTTATAGACGATTAGAAGGGCTGGTAATGGAAGACACATGCTTGCTTCAGTTCAGGCAAAACGGTTTTCTCGGAAAAATCCTTTTTTTTTTCTAAATAAAAAACAAGCAACATACTTCTTTTGTTTGTTTTTTAATAAACTAATGCCTTTGACTCTAAAAAGAAACAATGAAAATACAATATGCCACGTCAGACTGTGAGAAAAGATGAGAGAAGACCAGCTACAGTGTCATTAAATACATGCTATGATGATCTGCTGATGTATGAAAATCTGTCAGTACCTCATAAGCCTTAAAGGAATAGTTCGGCCAATTCAAAGTAAAACTTATACATACTTAATAACCTGTTGTAGACAACTTCTTGAACATCATTCATTTGGAGAAACAGAGTTCATGTTTGGCAGGACTGATGAGCTAATGGCTAGTCCAAAAGCTAATGCTGGTTCAAACACAGTCAAGAGCAAAGTGAACACCTGCTGTTTTATAAGAACAAAATTCAACCATGGTTTATGCAAACAATCATTTATAAACCTTTGTGTCATCAGTTTCTCATTAAGTTATGTTTTACATACGACTATAATTATTTACAGATGTAGCATGTGGGGATGTCCATCAGGAATTTCTTCTTATTTCTGCTGAAAGAACTGTTTAAGCCTAATTTGATAGGAGATGTTTATGTGTAGAGATGTGTAGATTTATTCAGACTAGAGATGCACCRATATGGAAATTTCAGCCAATGTCGATATCCGATAATATTATTAGTGTTATGGCTGATAACCAATATTTACAGATATGAAGATCCTGTCACACTAGACAACTTATGCCAACTTATGAAACATTGCTATGTCTAAATTACTAATAAAAGTTGTATATTTGATCAGTTTGTTAGAATTACAGTATGTACACACCTAAAAGAAGCTTCCAGATGTTTTTTTCAATTCCATCTTCAACGTMGATTTATTAATAAGTTGGCATAAGTTGTCTAAAACAGCATAGTGTGACAAGGCCATTACACAAACACAGAAATTATTTATATACATGTACACAAACATACTTGTGTGTTATTTTGAAAGTGACCAGACATCTGACATGGCTCTACTTCAGTTATTACTGACTGCAGCGTCACTATCATGATCAAACAGATACCACTCGACCATTTCACCTCTAGAAACAGAAACACAAAGCTAAAAAATGGGAAATCAATAACAGATGTTAATATCGGCTCAGTTTTACTTATCGGACTGATGTGATATTCTAAAAAATGACCAATATCAGTCGATACCTATGTTAATGTCAATATATCGTCCATCCCTAATTCAGACCTTATCAACGAGCTAAAAAAGATTGGTCTGAATGAACCCACTTCCAAAACAAATTGCTGCCATCTACAAACAACTCAAAGATTCACAATTTCACCAAATGCTCATCAAAAATATAAATAAATAAAACTTGAACCTCCATGCTGTTTTGCATTCAAGGTTGTTTTGTCAGGATGTGACCTCTGCCACCTGATGTGCTGAATGGCAGTGTAACATTTAAACAGAATAGACCAGAAATGATCATGAGTGCGCGTGAAGCCTAGCTCTTCTGGGTAAACGCTGAGGTTGCCATTGCAACAGTGCAAATTCAATGWGCTCAAAAAGCACACATAGCTTAGATATTTTTCATGAAAATTCTCATCTACAATCCTAAAGGAAATTTTAACACAAATCTGTTTAGTAAAAATACATCGGGGCTGTATAACGGCGTTGAATTTGTGCAATTAACCTCAGCTTTTGCGCTTTGCGCATTTGTGATCATTTCTAACCACAAAATGGTCCACTGTGTGTAAATATTAGAAAGGAGAGGGGCCTTTTGGTGTTCAAAGCTTCGTCAGCTTCTGCAGCATCTGTTTCTGCCATCATAAAGATAAAAACATGTGTTTTTCAAATGAACATAACAGTGTAATGCAAAATTGGCAGTATGGTTTAGGTTATAAAATGTCATTTGAATGAGCTATTGTGAAAGTTTGGAGTGGTAATTAGATGGCAGTAATCCAGTTTAGCCTCCGCGGTTCTTGGACTGCTCGTTAGTTCTGTTGAAATAAACTCTTGTTCTCCAGTGGTGGACAAAGTACTCAACTCTAGTACTTGAGTAAAAGCATTGATGCTCAGGATCAAATCTTACTCAACTACAAGTAAAAGTTACTCAGTCAAAAATCTACTCAAATTAAAGCACTGAAGTTACTTTTTGAAAATACTTAAATATTCAAAAATACATGCATTTAAAAATATACTCAAGTATTCAAAATTACAAATGTTCTATTATCAGTATGTTGTATTGTTTTCAGTGATTTTACAGAACCTTGTAACTCTTAGAAACCACCTAATATACTGACACATAGAACCACTCTGCTACAAATTCTACACCATCTGTAAAGACTTCAGCATAAAAACAMATTAAAGTGAGCAGTGAGTTCTTAACTGCAGAAATGTAGTTTATCTGCGGTGAACACATAAGACATTTAAACTGATACRAACAATGTTTCAGTCCTAAAATCTTAAACATGGAGCTGAAATATGGTCATGGGTGGTTTCTCTACTCTCTTCAACCGTCTCCATTGCTGGGTTCTGTTTGACATGAAGGTGGAGCTCAGGCTCAGCTTGAGACAGTTAACGAGTATATCTATCCCAGGTGTGAACTATGACTGTGATTCGTTTCCCATGTGAGAAACACTGCGTGTGGCCAAATGCATTTAAGACATAAAAACAGCAACAGCTGATTACAAAGCTGTGCTGAACCAAAAGTAATAAGTAACTAAAAGCTTCCTAGAATGTAGTGGAGTAAAAAGTACAATATTTGCCTTTGAAATGTGGTGGACAGAAAGTCATGAGTACCCCAAAACATATTTACTCAAATAAAGATACTCAAAAATGTAGAGTAAATGTACTTTGTTACTGTCCACCACTGTTGTTCTCCAAACTGAGTCCATTCAGAGAGCTATCTACAACAGGTAAGATATTAGTTATAGATTTTACTCATGAACTCACTTCAAATTTAAAGCACCTCAGCCTTTAAGTTGTGTCTCTTCCTGTTCTTCACTCCTCTGGTTCTCATCTCTGTCTAGGTTTTTTTTCTCCTTCAGAACTTTCCGTTCTGCAAACATGAGCCAGGACACTTTCCTTCACTGCCCCCTGCTGTGCCTCCTTCCATGTGTTTCCAAACCAGATCCTTAGTTCTTTTCACAAGACTCACCATCTCTTCTGCTCTCATTTCTAGTCTGTTTTTAAAACGAGTTTCTGTTCTGCTTGTGTTTGTGGGGTTATGTTATTTTTTAATTGTTGCTGGGTTTCCTCAGGGGTCAATCTTCTTGAACACTGGGAAAATTCAATCCTCCTGATACTTGACATGATGAATCAAGGATTTCACTGTTAAACAACACATAATGCATGACTGGCTCAGTCTGATCTCAGTTGGAGCTGAAACAAAGTGCAGGAAGTTTGAGCAATTCTAAGCTCCCTGCTCCTTCTTCAGTGTGAACAAAGTGCCAAAACCATTCAGCTGTCAGCAGCTGAATGCTGCAGAAAGTCAACCCTTCGGTTGTTGCTGAGTAACAGATTAAGTGTTGACAAAGACGACTTTTTAGGAGTCTACAAGTGTAAACACAAACCATCTTTTAAACATGATGTTTTCATTTCAGTTAACTCCCACAGACCTCTATAGATGAGACAGCTGAGAGACTTAGCAAAAAGTAGTGCATGCAAGTATCCTTTAAGTATACTAATTTAAAACAAAAAATAATAATAAAATAGTATACTTCCAGTTTACTTTTTATGTACTTATCTGAGATATACTTAACCAAGTTTATCTTACACTACACTTGGCTTGTACTAGTTTAAGTATACTTAGTCTATACTAATGTTTAAACTTCTGGTCAAGATAAACTTTAGTAGTACACGAAAAGTACATTTTCTGGTTAGTTTGTAGTATATTCCAAGATGAAACTAAAATTATACTTAGAAGAGTACATTCAGTACACATCTGTGTATACTTTCATAAACTTATTGTGGGTCAGTTTAGTCCTAGAAGTATACTTGATAGTAAACTGCTAGTATACTTATATCAGTGTACATGGTAAACAAAAGTACACTTAGGGAAATACACTTTTATACATTTTAATAAACCAATGACATACTTTTTATAAATTTTAAAATTCCCAATTTAGTACAAATTAAAGCAGTATACTTTCTAGTAYGCTACAATTGTAAGGTGCATAGTATACTTGACATACTTAAACTTATACTCAAGTATACTTATTAAAATGAACTTCAAATATACTACAAACCTAAACTCCACTAAAATATTGAGCATCATGAATATTTGATTTTGCTTAATCTCTGTAAAAATGACAGTTACAGCATATTAGGTGTTTGCTGGATCTGTGGTGGCCAATTAAAACTTTACCAGCTGTAGATTACTCTCAAAACTTAAACTCCATCCACTGGTTCAAAAGACACAAACATTACCTGCAGACAATAAATGTAAAACAAGAGGCCGCTTTTGTATGATTCACATCAAATGTTTTGATTTTCACAGGAACTCAACACTTGCATGCATTTTGTCTTTACATTCAAAAATCAATGAATGCATAACTTTTTAGAAAAGTTAGAAGAATAACTTGACGGTCTCTGCAAGGACGTTTTATTCTGTTTAACATAAAAAAACACTACACATTCTTGTTTTTATTGAGAGATCCAGGCTAGTTTTGATCAGTGGTGGGCACAGTTCCCCTAAAGCACTAAAGCACTATTAGGGGAACTAATTTCCTGATTAGTGCTTTAGGGCTTTTGTTAATTTTAAAATTTATTAGTGGATTAGAACTTGCTTTATGGGCTAAATTTAGAAGCACGAACTGAGGTCTATAAATGTTATTGATCAACATTAATGTTAACAGCTGTTCATATGAGTGTCACTGATCCACCAGGAGACATATTGACAATATATGAACCAAATACAGCTGTGGAATGTCAATGATAAGTCTTAAGAGAACAACATGACAACATGTGACTCATGTTGTCTGTTGAAGAATGTTCATGGGTTGACTGGGTTATTTTAGTGCTTTAGAATTAGCTTTTGCTAAATTTTCAGTGTGTTAGTGCTTTAGAATTAGGGGACCTAAATATTTGAGTTCGTGTTTTAGGGCTAGTGGAACTAATTTTTTGATTAGTGCTGCCCACCACCACTGGTTTTGATTAAAGGTGTTTGTAAGGTTTTATTCTTTGCAATTGAATGTTCAAGTCTAAATCTGAATTTGTCTCCTGGTTCGTGTCTTGCCATTCATTAAAAACGTGTTTCTTACAAAAGCATAAGCTAAAAAAAAACATTCCTTCAATTGTTCCCTTAAATGTGCATTTTAGCTGCCTCATGTTGACAAAAACACTAGAATTTAAACTGATTCAMTGTTTGGGCCATGAGGGGACATCAGTGACATTCTTCCTCCATGTTTCATAGTTTTAAGTCTCAGAGTCAGAATCTGCTGTAACTCAAGCATTCCTTTGTTTTCTGCTGCACAAATCAGTACAATCAGAAGTTGAACGCCACACTTATGCGCGGTATGTGCCGAACAACTGGTCCCAGTGAGTGAAGTAAGGGGCGTAGTTGGCACTCTGCTGACTGTGGTGGACTTGGTGGTGGGGGGCCCCTCCCATGCAGGGAAGCAGTCTGTGTAGGGCCCAGGGCAGGTTGTAGCCGCAGTGGTCCTCCACGGCCAGCCAAGTGTTGAGGAGGTGGAAGAGGGCTTCGCTGAGAGGGTGGCAGCCCAGCACCCACACGCTGCTCATGGCCAGCAGCAGCAGCGACAGCAGCTCCACGGAGCTGGAGTCCTGAGCTGCCAGAGCGAAGGGAACRTGGTGCTTGTGGTGCTGCTGGTGGACGCTGCGGTACAACCAGGGAACCCTGAAGAGCAAACACAAGCAGTCTCAGTATCTTTGTTGACCTGTGTATTTACACAATGCATTCCTCTGAATCCCCATCTCTTACAACACATCTGATTTAGTGAATGATTTACCTCTTCAAGTTCTGCAAGCTTGGTAATCACCCATTCATTCAAATCATGTGTGCAGAGAAATTAGTAAAACATGCAGGATAGTGGCACTTGAGGACCAGAATAGGACGATCCTGATTTAGAAGGTTTTGACAGCAAAGTATGCAGTTAACCATAAAAAACAGTTATTCTGAATTATATCAAATGGTGCAGTTTGAAAGGGTTTACCCCATAGTTGTTCAGACACATTTTGTCCAATATCAGTATTGCAATAGACTGGTTGGACTGCAATGCATCATGGGCCTTTTTTTAGCCACTTCAGTAGAAAGCAGAACTGAATATTAGTTTTTTAGTTTCTTCATCATCAGTGACTTTTTTAAAGAAGAAAAAGAAAGAGAAGAAAAAAGTGAAATGTAATGGGAAAGAGTGAAAGAGAGATTAGAAGATATGTGAAATATATATCGAGAAAACACAAGACAACACACCCGACATCTTGCCTGTACACCTGCAGAAACAGCGAGAACAAAAACACAGCAACAAAAAGCATATGTATATAACAATAATGATTATAACCTTGCTGAAAGGTACACACACACACACACACACACACACACACA
>NW_013952730.1:626646-628175 GCF_001266775.1 Austrofundulus limnaeus
TAATAAACACATTCAGACTTCAGAGAAAACAGAGTAACAACAAGGAGCCAAGTTATGTGGCCAAAACAAGTGCAGGCAGCTCACCTGTGCATGACGTAATGCCACATGAAGAAGAACGTATCAAACAAGAGAAAACACGCCACGACCTCCACACAGAGCCGCCGGCAGGAGGGGGCCAGCTCCGGGACCCGGGGGCTCCTCAGCAGCTGCAGCAGCATCGTGGCGGGAAGCACCACCGTTATGTACCTGARCAGGACCCGACAGAAACACTCCAACCACCGGCGGAGGGACGGGGGCGGGCCCGAACCCGCGGCTATCCTCCACGACCGCACGCGGGCGCTGACGCTGCCCAGCACGTCGAGCGCGAGGAAAGGTGCGCAGAACAGCACGTGCGTCAGGAAGGCGCAGGACGCAGACAGGTGAGGGGCCAGCAGGATCTCCTCCTGCCGCGCTCTCACGCACTCCCATAGGCCCTGCAGGAGTGGCGCGTGCSTGTGTCCAGCCTCCATCACGGCTACATGTCACGCGCACGGCTTCTCTTTGATCTTGTCTGCAGATTTCCTCTCCTGCTGCTGCTGCTGCTCCGCGGACTGAGGCAGGAGGCAGATGGTGCTGAGGAACATAATGTCTCCGCTCCTTGCAGGAGGAGGGGCCCCGGGCCYCCTTTATGTCCTGTGGTTTATGCAGTTTAATTACTCTCTTCTGGATGAGTTGGCAAATCCCCATGTATACATGAGATGAACGCAAATACTAAAGAAGTGAAAACTGTTAGTTGGAAATGTAGGGGATTTCAGGACAGGAGGACTGTCACATCATCAGAACCTTAAACCATCTGTTATCTAATCTAATGTCACTGTTGCTTGGCTGCTGAATTCCTGATAAATTTCAGAAAACAAGTGGAAGATAAGTTTCCAACCCATGTAAAAGCAACTAAACACAGCAGCTGTGTTACCTGCAGACAGGATCAAGCTTGTTAGAGATTTCAGCTGAGATAATTATATTTATGGTGTGGTGGAGGAACTCTGTCAGCATCTCCCTATAACTCTATATGTAGTGATGACTTCATGAGATTCTTTATAGATAAAATAATATTAATAAGGAATAAAATTCATGCCAAACTTCCTGCTACTGTCTCTGATTCAGACGAGGCCGTTTTAGTGTCACTACTGATTTATGTCTGGACAGTTTTTGTCCTGTTCATCTCTCTGAATTATCTAAAATAATAGCTTCATCCAAACCATCAACATGTCTGTTAGATCCCATCCCAACCAGACTGTTCAAAGAAGCATTTCCCTTAATTAATATCCATATTTTAGATCTACTTAATTTATCTCTAATGAATGGTTATGTGCCGCAAAGCTTTAACGTTGCTGTAATTAAACATTTACTTAAGAAACCTGATCTTGATTCAGGAGTTCTGGCCAACTATAAAACTATATCTAATCTCCCATTTATCTCAAAAAATCCTTGATAAAATAGTTGCAAATCAACTATGTGAACATCTGGATAGAAATAATCTATATGAGGAG
>NW_013952730.1:629175-636512 GCF_001266775.1 Austrofundulus limnaeus
TACTGAAATAAATCTACTTTTTCATGATATTCTAATTTTATGACCAGCACCTGTAATGACAGTCAGACCTGGAGAGGCATGGTTGGGAGGAACAGCACCCCCGATCTGAACCTGAGCTGTGTTTTGTGGTTGGACTTCTGTGCTCCTCATGGATTGTCCATAACAAACAACATGGTCAAGCATAAGGGTGTTCATATGTGCTCTTGGCACCAGGAGACCTAGGCCGCAGTTCAATGATCGACTTCGTTGTCATTTCATCTGATCTGCGGCCATATATTTTGGACACTCGGGTGAAGAGAGGGGCGGAGCTGTCAACTGACCACTACCTGGTGGTGAGTTGGCTCTGTTGGTGAGGGAAGATGCTGATCAGACCTGGCAGACCCAAACATATAGTGAGGGTCTGCTGGGAACATCTGTCAGAGTCTCCCCATCAGACGAACCTTCAACTCACACCTCTGGGGAAATTTTGAACATGTTCCGKGGGAGGTGGGGGACATTGAGTCCGAGTGGGCCACGTTCCGTACCTCCATTGTCGAGGCGGCTTACCTGAGCTGTGGCCGTAAGTTGTCGGTGCCTGTTATGACGGCAACCCTCGAACCCTCTGGTGGACATCGGCGGTGAGGGATGCTGTCAGGCTGAAGGAGTTCTATYGGGTCTTTTTGGCCTGTGGGACTCCRGAAGCAGCCGATAGATATCAGCAGTCCAAGTGGATTGTGGCTCGGGTGGTCGCTGAGGCAAAAACCTGGGCATGGGAGGAGTTCGGAGAGGCCATTGAAAAAGACTTCCTTGCAGCTTTGAGGCAATTCTGGTCCACCATCCGGCATCTCAGGGGGGGRAAGCGGTTCGCCACCTACACTATTTATGGTGGGGATSGTGCGCTGCTGACCTTAACTMGGGACGTTGTGGGTCGGTGGGCGGAATACTTCGAAGACCWCCTCAATCATACCGACATGACTTCCCATGAGGAATCAGAGCCTGAGGACCCTGGGTCGGACTCTCCAACCTCTGGTGCCGAGGTCACTGAGGTGGTTAAAAAGCTCCTC
Source organism: Austrofundulus limnaeus (assembly GCF_001266775.1). NCBI lineage: Eukaryota > Metazoa > Chordata > Actinopteri > Cyprinodontiformes > Rivulidae > Austrofundulus > Austrofundulus limnaeus. Next base: position 630,219 of record NW_013952730.1, read on the forward strand.
GGTGGCAGGGTGCCGGGGGTGGATGAGATTCGCCCGGAGTTTCTTAAGGCTCTGGATGTTGTGGGGCTGCGTTGGTTGATGCGACTCTACAACATCGCGTGGACATCAGGGGCAGTTCCCCTGAATTGGCAGACCGGGGTGGTGGTCCCCCTATTTAAAAAGAGGGACTGCAGAGTGTGTTCCAACTATAGGGGGATCAAATTTCTGAGCCTCCCTGGTAAGGTCTATTCAGGGGTTCTGGAGAGGAAGGTCTGTCAAATAGTCGAATCTTGGATTCAGGAAAAGCAGTGTGGTTKTTGTCCTGGTCATGGAACAGCGGACGAGCTCTATACCCTCAGGAGGGTTCTGGAGGGTTCATGGGAGTTTGCCCAACCAGTCTACATGTGTTTTGTGGACTTGGAGAAGGCGTTYGACCGTGTCCCTCAATGACTCCTGTGGGGGGTACTGCGGGAGTWTGGGGTACCAGGCCCATTGATATAAGCTGTTAGGTCCCTGTACGACCGGTGCCAGAGCTTTGTCCGCATTGCCGGTAGTAAGTCGGACTCATTTCCRGTGAGAGATGGACTCCGCCAAGTTGCCCTTTGTCACCTATTCTATTCATATCTTTTATGGACAGAATTTCTAGACGCAGCCAAGGTGTTGAGTGGATCTGTTTTGGTGACCTTAGGATCACATCTCTGCTTTTTGCGGATGGTGTGGTCCTATTGGCTTCATCAGATCATGATCTCCAGCTYTCACTGGAGTGGATCACAGCCGAGTGTGAAGTGGCCGGTATGAGGGTCAGTGCCTCCAAATCCGAAACCATAGTCTTGAGCCGAAAAAATGTAGAGTTCCGCCTCCTGGTCGGGGAGGAGGTCCTGCCCCAAGTGGAAGTGTTTAAGTATCTCGGGGTCTTGTTCACGAACGAGGGAAGAATGGAGTGGGAGATCGACAGACAGATTGGTGCTGCGTCTGCAGTGATGTGGGCGCTGTACTGGTCTGTCATGGTGAAGCAAGAGCTGAGCCAGAAGGCAAAGCTCTCGGTTTACCGGTCGGTCAACGTTCCTACCCTCATCTATGGTCACAAGCTTTGGGTAGTGACTGAAAGAACGAGATCACGGATACAAATAGCCGAAAGGAGTTTCCTTCACAGGGTGTCTGGGCTCTTCCTTAGAGATAGGGTGAGAAGCTCAGTCATCCGGGAGGGACTCAGAGTAGAGCCGCTCCACGTTGAGAGGAGCCAGTTGAGGTGGCCCGGGCATCTGGTTAGGATGCTTCCTGGACACCTCCCTGGTGAGGTGTTCCGGGCTCGTCCCACTGGATGGAGGACCAGAGGAAGACCCGGGACACGCTGGAGGGACTATGTTTCTCAGCTGGCCTGGGAACGCCTTGGGATTCCACCGGATGAGCTGGCCCAAGTGGCTGGGGAGAGGGAAGTCTGGGTATCTCTGCTTAGGCTGCTGCCCCTGCGACCCGATCCTGGATAAGCAACAGAAAACGGACGGACGGACGGATTAGAGGTGCCCAAAGTGCGGCCCATGGGCAAAAATTGGCCCACCAAGCCCTTTGATTTGGCCCACCAATAGTTGCCCTGATTACTATTGTAATCTCCTGTCATAATATTTAAGCACACATGTAGATTTAAACACTTCATAAGACCACAAATACTCAGACTTTATCAATTTTAAAATGTCCCATGAGCCTTTGCTGCCCAAGCAAATTATTGGCCTGCAGCCCTTCGATAGGTTTTCAGTTTGGCCTACTCTGGGAAAAGGTTTGGGCTCCCATGCCCTATTTGGGATTAGTGGAACCTCACAAACATTTAAGCAAATGTTTTATAGTAATTAGGAGTTAAAATATATTTTGTTAACAAAAAAAAAAGGTTATTGCATATGTCCAAAACTAGGTATAAAAACACACACAAAAAAGTACACAGGCAAATAAAAGTGTTTTAAGAAAGYCACAAGACCACCACATTTAAAATAGTCTGGTGGTGCACTGCCAGTGACTCCCTCAGCAGAGCATTGAGTATATTAAGATCCACCTTCTCAATCCACCCTTCTCCTCTCTTTGTTTTGGTCTTGTTTTTTAAGCAAGTAGAATCACTTTATTTTTCTTATAGCAAATGTATATTTTATCCGAATTCCTCAAGTTYTGGCCACATTCCTGGGTTACAACCACCGCTGATGGTCTCCATCTTCTGCTGCTTATCTRTTGTGCAGAGACAACAGGTTCAGGAGACAAATCCACACATCCCTCCCCCCAGCAGCACTCTCCAGCTCCTCATGGGAGACCCCAAGGCCTGTCCAGGACCAGAAATAATACACATTCCATCCAGTGAGTTTTGGGTGTTCCTTGGGGCCTCTTCCCAGTGGGACGTTCTCGGGAATCCTCTAAAGTGAAGATAAGACAAGTTTTGATGTGATAATCTTTTATTAGTCCCACAGGTGAAAATTTAGGTTGAGGAAGCATCCAGAAGGAATCCTAATCAGATGTCTAGACCAACATAACTTTTATTTATTTTTTTTCCAGATGACGGAGCTCCTCACCTTATCTTTGAATTTAAGGCTGAGCCCTGCCACTCTATGAAGGAAATTAATTTTGGTCACCAGTTTCTCATTCTTTAGGTCAAGATCCAAACACTGTGACCAGGTGAGGGTTAGAACATACAGACTAGTAAATAAAGAGCTTTGCCTCTTCTTTCTTCACCACGACTGACTGAAACCATTCTACCATGTGTCATGTGTTTTGTAAGCTCATATGGGCTGACACAAATGATAATAAAATGACTTACTTACCATCACTCATGAACAATACACACAGATACTGAAACTCCCCTACCTGACTAGTCATAAATCAATTTCAGATATCCAGTTTCATGTTAAAATGGCCTGCCATATCCAACCCAATCCAAGAACAAGTACTTTATGACAAGAATGTGGACATCACTCCTGCCCTTCAAAAGCAACCCAGGCATCCCATAGTCCCTCAGAATGACTCGAGGAACATAATCCTTCTCCAGATCCATAACGACATGCAAAAATGTAGAACTCCCATGACCCCACTAGTAATCACTGTGAGTAAATTAGTTACAAAGTATTTCCACTTTGTGAGTCAGCAGTTTGACTCCCAGGCATCTGTTGACTCATCACATTCACACTTATCTGACTTCTGTTCTCAGGAAATGTGAACTCCCATGAACTGATGTGTTCACTTCTTACTAGTTCGACCAGTTCCTCAGAAATAACAGGACGCTTTATTAAAAGAGTGACCTGCAGAAACTTTTTTCTTTTRTAATTTACCGTAATTATCAAAATCATGAAGCTATGGGAAAAGGTTGCAAACAGTTTGTATCAAACAAGTTGAAGCAAAACCATGGCATGAATAAACAGGGTTCTTGTAGGTTTCAATGAGTTAAATTTAAGACCGTTTGGAATGAAATTTAAGACCAACCAGGCACAGAAGCATAGAAGAAGACATAGAAGCATTCAAATGGTCCCAAAAATTTTAACACAAACCTTTTATTGCTATCAATTTAGATATTAAAGAATATTTAATTTTAATATAGAGCATTAAATTATTTCAGTATTAAAAACAGAAAGAACACTTTTCTAAACTCAAGTAATTTCCCAAACACTATTTGTCTACATACAACTAAACTCTACATTAGCTTGAGCTCATCCCCTTTAGCACCAATCTCAATTTCAAGAGTTTTAAGTTGGACAGGCTTTTCTTTTTATGTTGTATTTGGCTTAGGAGCAGCTGAACCATCTTGGAACAAGCCTTTCCCTTGGCTTCTTCTGCAAGCGTGTCTGCCTCTCTGACAACAAGTGGACACCTCTTGAAAGCTTGCCTTTGTTTTCCCTTATGGCCCTCCAGAGACTGCTACGCCAGCTTTCTTTTCTGGCTCTGGGATTCCTTTTCATTTTCTTTTCTTTAATAAAATCACTACTACTTTATAGAACAGATGTTTTGTCTCTCCATTGACTAACAGATGGTAGCTTGCTATCTGCTGGCAGTCGAGATGAAAACAGTTTTTTTATGTTAAGATGTAGGCAAGTTGTTAAGAGTTTTTGCATTTTCAGCCTTACATGTTTCACTCAGATGCTTTTTTAAAAATAATCCAAGTTCCTGTTTTTCATATTTACTGCTGATCTCTGAGTTTCAACAAATCTCTGGGAGAAGGGTCACAGTATGGAATGTTCCCAGGAGCATTTTGACCCAGAGAAAAGATAGGAGTTTTTGAGTTCGCGAGTTTGAAACCTACTGCTTTTTTCTTTCTTTGCCACACCACGCTTGCTAATAAAAAGACACTCTGCTCTGAAGAGCTTCAGAACTTGGTCAGAACAACTGAGTTCTCTCAACTTCTTTTGCAAAAGAGTTGTTTGAAAATTTATCCCTTTGCCTCTGGTTCTCTTTATTTAAGGTGTATCATTAAAATACGTATCACAAGTGTCCTGGAGCCAGTGAGACACTGGTTTTATGGCATCAGAAAATACTGCAGCAGCTTCATTTTTTGTTTTTGCATGAACATACGTTACAGTATCATCCGCATATAATTGTATTTTTGAAGTTTTGCAAACATTAGGTAAATCATTAACATATGGGCTAAATAAGATTGGTCCCAGTATTGACCCTTGTGGGACTCCAGTTGAGTAGGTAAGAAAGGTGGACTGTGAGTTTTCTATTTGTACTGCTTGTTTTCTGCCAGACAAATGAGATTTTGTAGCTTAACCAGGTACCAATACTGGTAGCAAACCTAGCACCTCTGTGAAGACAGATCACATCAACCTCTGATTAYGGCACTTTACTCTGTTTATGCAGCCAACGTTTCTCAGGAATGATCAGAAGTAAAAAGAAAATTAAGACTTGACAAAATTACATTTTAGACCTTGGATGAAAAAAATCTGAGCRTTTTCAAGATTGTTTTTAGTTCTAAAATTTTTATCAAATTTTAGACTTTTTAAGACCCTGCAAGAACTCAGTTTAAAGTACTTTAACTTTTAAAATGCACACACTTCTACCCATTTTCAGTTTGTCAGTTTTATTGTGTTTCAAACACACACTTACAGTTTTCACTTCAAACTACAAATTTGTCAAAAACTTAAAGACAGTACTTGTCAGAAGACAATACATTGATTGTACATTCACCATAGAAATCAGTGCAAAAATGTTAAATCAGTGCACATCTCAGTTGATCTGAACAAACACAGAAATTTCTTGTAGCTTTAGAGAGTGCTGCTTGTTAACACACTCAGTCAGCTTTTGGACGTTGGATTATTCTTTGGAAAATCCACCATTTGGTCAAAAACCCACAGCCTTTGATTTAACAACACGAACAAACAGAACAAAAAAAGCTCACCAATATTTTGATTTTGGTACTCATCTGTCAAAATATCAATCAATACAAGCAAACACAACGAAACGTTTACACACTTCATTGTCCTCTTTCAAGCAGATTCCTAGAAACGCTTTGCATTAAAAAGCACAGAACACATGTCAGCCATTTGGTTAGAAAACTACAGTAAAATGCTCCCATTTGTTTCAAATATGCTCTCGTCACAGTGARTGCTGTTTTAAAAAAACACTTTATGAGGACTACAGTGTGAAAAAGTGCAACACAAAAAATAGAGCTGCTGTTGCTGAAAGGATTCAGTGAAGTTTTAGTAGTTTCGTGCATAAAAAAAAAAAAAGCCAACCGTACAAAAGCCGTKATATTAAATAAAACTGTGAGCAGCTACTACAGTACATTCATCAGGTTTGTGTCTGCTGCTGTGGTCAGGATCTGTATTTAAGAAGCAGGTCAGAAAGAACTGAGCCAACATCCCTGCAGAGACAGCTCACCTCTCACTTAGCTTAAAGAAAAACAACTTTGTTACTTTTTATTTAATGTTTACACACCACAGCTGCTGCCCTGTATTTGCTTTCATGTGTACAAATAAATATATTTTTGGATTAAAAAGTGTTACGATCTACATTTTTAAAAATCATCAAGATCAAGATGGCGGCGGTGGCAGCAGATGTATGTAGCTGTGCAGTATCGCTGCAGGAAAATACGTCCCAGTTGGCTTTACAGGCATCTGCAGGTCTGTTTTTGACCAAATTTACCTCTGTTGCTCTTGCTGTTACTCTGTATGCTACATAAACGGAAGACCAAAGACGCAAAAGACGGACATCATTTTCGAAAAAAAAAAAAAAAAAAAAAAAAAAAAAATTTTTAAAAAAAAAAAAAAAAAAAAACAGCACACAAGCGTCCTATGGCGTGTTTACAAGCATCGACCATAACTTATCCTAACTTTGGTAAATATCATCTAC
>NW_013952730.1:637512-638107 GCF_001266775.1 Austrofundulus limnaeus
ATGAGATGGAAACCTCAAAATCCCCTTTTTTTTATTAAAAAAAGACTGGTTGTTTGGTAAAAATCTCACATTTCATCTCCACAAATCCACTGCAGCTCTGTTGAGTCGTTTTTTTTCTCTCTGGCTGAAAAGATAAATGCTCTAGTCTTTTTACTAACTCTGGGAGAATGTTTAGGAATGATTCTGATGTGTTTGAGAAATACAGACCACAGACAGCAGAGCTCCAGTGGATAACTAGGAGCAGCTGTCGTCCAAACCAATCAGCCTCCTGACTTCCAACGTAGAGTCCCCCGCCTCCAGGTGGTCCTTTCCTTGTTAGTCCAGGTCCAGCATCTGCTCACCAACAATGTCCAAGGCTGCAGAGGCTTTGACAGAGCTGCCCACAGAGCCAGAGTCCACAAACATCTGAGGTATGTCGTTTCCAAAGTAGATTTTACTGTTGGCTGCGATGGCCTTGTACTTCATCAGCTGTAAGTACTCAGGAGTTAACTTCAGCTGAAGAAAAAAAAAACATAGCTTATGTAATGGATCTAATACTTTTATGTTTAAGCAAGTAATTCATGACATCCTTTAATGACCTAGGTTTTCATGACAT
>NW_013952731.1:0-1198 GCF_001266775.1 Austrofundulus limnaeus
GCAGTTACAGAGTCTTCAGAGACGGTCCCTGCAGACTCTCCAGAGCCGGCCTCTGCACAGTCCTCAGAGCTGGCCCCTCCAGAGTCTTCAGAGCCGGCTCCTCCAGAGTTCTCTGAGCCAGCCCCTCCTGAGTCTCCTCTACTGGCTCATCCAGAATCCTCTGAGCTTAGTCTCCTCAGCGGCCGAGTCCCTGGCCACTCTCCAGAGCTCCATCCTTGTCGTGGCTGAGCTCCAGGTCGCCCACCGGAGCTTCATCCTCGTCGTGGCTGAGCTCCAGGTCACCCACCGGAGCTTCATCCTCGTCTTGGTCGGGCTCAAAGCCGCACACCTTAGCTTTGCCTCCGATGCGACCGGATCTATGGTCGCCCTGCAGAGCTCCGCCTCTGCTGTGGCCGTGCCCACGGTCACCCACCAGAACCCCTTCCTCGTCTGAGTTGGGTTCCTGGACACCCATCTGAACTTTCTGCCCTCTTCAGATGTGCCTAGGGCCATCTCAGTGACTATTTTTTGTTGTTTTTCCCAGGACTTACTTGTCTGTTTTTGGTTTCGTTTTCTGTTTTTTTGTTTTTGTGTTCCTTTCATTGTCTTTTGTCTCGTGCCCTCTGTACCGTCTTTGTGTTTCGTACCCCCCACCTCCCACCCGTGCTTGTCCGTTAATCGTCAAGTGACGATTCACTGAGGAGGGGGAACTGTGAGGATGTGTGTTTTGTTGTTCTGTGCTCTACCTCCCTCTTGTGTCTTTTCTGCACCATTGCTCATCTTTTCTCCTCAGTCTGATTCCTGCTGTTCAATTATCTCTCACCTTTCAGTACTTTCTAATTAGTCTCCCTCAGCTGTTGTTCATCTTCTCTCGTCCTCAGTCTACTTAAATACTCTTGTCATCTCTTCAGTCTTTGCTAGATCATTGTATGGATTTTCTCTCCTGTCTCATTACCCTTCGTGTCCTTCTGTGTTAGTTTTTATTTAGCTGCCCTGTCAGCGTTTTAGTTTATTTATTAAATGAATCATTTTTTAAACTTCATTCTCCATCCAGATCTGGGTCCATTCCTGTGCTTAATGTGACACTTACTAGTAAAAACAATAATAAACCTTCATAAAATATTCATATCATAAAATTAGTATTTCAAACGTATAATGCTTATGAGTTTGGAAGACATTCAAAATACAATTTAATTATAATTCCTTTACAAAAATATCC
>NW_013952731.1:1913-2816 GCF_001266775.1 Austrofundulus limnaeus
GAGGTGCACCGAGTGCCTGAAGCTCAGGCAGAGCAGAGAGGTGCCAGTGTGACAGAAAGGTATCAGAACAAGAAACTTAGTAATATAAGCACCTCTCCTTCAGGAGGGTTTCAGCTCTATTGTTACCTAAACTCCTGAGACTCTGAGTGGAAGCCTGTCTTCCTGCTTTAAATCGACTGAGGCATTTCTCTCAGCTGAAATGTCACACTGATATTCTTTGTGTAAAAGATCGAATTTCTCTGGATCTCCCAGCTACTGGGGATTGATACGTCATTCAAAGGAGCTCATTACTCTTAAACATGCTTCTCTTCAGCAAAAACACACACACATCTTTGCAAACTATGACTCTTACTCAGTCTTTCAGAAGGTCACAATTAGTTTTGCCGCTTGCTGTAGCAGAGATGCTGATGGATGCTTGATATTTTCTCAGAAAGTACACTCTGTTTGGCACCCACAAGGAAAAAGGTTGTACTCCATCAGTCAGGCAGAAATAATATTTTCTTCCATCCAGAGACGTGAATCTGTTTGATTCTGTCTGGCAGTGCCACGGCGCTGTAAGCAAAACAAAGACAATGCCATCTGAGTGGGCGTGGAGTTAACGACATTCTGTCACTGCTGATATGAAGGATTCTCTGCTGACGACTCGTCTCCCCCTTCAGACCTGACGGAGAGAAGCAAAGACAGGAGAGTCTGAGGAATATTCCCCTGTCTCTGCAACTCTGTCTTCTTCTATCACACTCAGTCCTCTCTGTGTCCATCATACACACACGAGCACACAACTTTGTGTTTGCATCAAACTGAGGACTTTGTATTGACTTCCATTCATTTTTATAACTGTATTTACAGTGGTTTGCAAAAGTATTCATACCCCTTGAACTTTTCCATATTTTGTCACATTACAAC
>NW_013952731.1:7468-7861 GCF_001266775.1 Austrofundulus limnaeus
CCATCCATCCATCCATCCATCCATCCATTTTCTGTATTAAAACCTAAATATACGTGTGTCCATCTCTACAGGCTGCATGGACACACGGTCCTCTGACAAGTTTGTCCTCATGAGGACTTTACAAAGCTGTGGGACAAAAAAACTGTCTTCCTGTGAAGAAAAACCTGCTAAAGTCCAGAAGGGCATCGACAAGCAGAGGGACGCAGATGAAGACAACGATGGAGGACTTTATCAACATAACATCTGTCCAGCTGGGACACCCATGTACTCTACTATGGAGACGTCTCATCTTATCTGTCCAGCTGGGACATCTATGTCCAAAGAGCACACCACCCCACAGCCAGTGGGGGTCCAGGATCCATCCTGACAGATCAGCAGGTCCTGCTGACAGTT
>NW_013952731.1:8610-12879 GCF_001266775.1 Austrofundulus limnaeus
CATGTGGATCACACCTCTGAGCCTCCCTGATAAGTTCTATTCAGAGGGCCTGAAGAGGATAGTTGAGTCTTGGATTCAGGAAGAACAGTGTGGTTTTTGTCCTGGTCGTGGAACACTGGACCAGCTCTACACCCTCAACAGGGTCCTGGAAGGTGCATGGGATGACAACCACACTGCTCAGAGATTTGACCATCCAGCAGATCCTCCTGAATAGACCTTACCAGGCAGGGAGGCTCAGTTTGATCCCCTTGTATTTGGAACACTCTCTACGGTCCCTCTTTTTAAATAGGGGGACCACCAGCCCGGTCTGCCGATCCAGGGTAATTACCCCCGATGTCCACGCAATATTGCAGAGTCACGTCAATCAACGCAACCCCACAACATCCAAAGCCTTAAAGAACATTGGGCAAATCTCGTCTACCCCAGGCGCCTCGCCACCAAGGAGCTTTTTAACCTCAGCACCGGTGATTGCAGAGTCCAACCCAGGGTCCCCTTCGTTCCCTTCATTGGAAGACGTGCTGGCAGGATTGAGGAGGCCTTCAAAGTTTTCTGCTCACCAGTGCTTTCGCTTTCCGATAAGTCAGAAATCCGCCTCCGCCGATCATCAGAAATCATATTATCATAAATCCAAATATATACAAATCTTGCACGTCTTCAATGGCCAGACAGATCAGGTTCCAGCCCCAAGAACCACTGACCTGACCAGCAGCAACGTTCCACTGGGACAGCTACGTTCCCCTTGTTCCAATCTTAATGTGGAAAAAATAGTGTTAATTGCATTATGAGACCAGTTGACCAAATCCATAATTCCTTTTGTTTTTGGATGATAGGTGAAGAAAGCCTTGAAAAAGCTGTGAAGCAGGAAAAGAGGGGCAGGTTCCGGAGAGAGAGCAAAAAGCGTCCGACTCCTCTGAAGGCCAAGCAAAAAAATAAACAAAAATCCACCTCAACATGCCTCTTGTCCACCTCAGCACCATGGAAAACAGAGCCTTCACTCACTCTGTCTCTGGAACACTCTTCCCCCTGACATCCATAACATTGACTNATGGTGCAGAATGAATGAATTTTGGTGGCTCTCTGCTCCCAAACAGTCTGTCTGAATCAGTCACCCTTTAATCTCTATTTTCAGATGGGAAAGAGAACCAGCACTAGAAGATGAAGTCCGTGGAATCAATCCACTATTCAAACATGAGTTTGCCTCCTCTTTCCATCTGTGCAACCTGGCTGCTTGGTTTCTGTTTCCAAACAAGGCCTGGCTCACAGACGGGGCAGCAGAAGCTGAGGGGTGAGAGTGTTGAGTGCTATAACAACATGTACTGCAACTGCTTAGTTAGCCATTTCTCTGCTGCTTGCAGCTGGTACAGAAGCTGTGTTTAGGAGAGTTTTTTATTTCTTTATTTAACTCAATTGATCTTCGACAGCTTCATGTCCAAGTCTGGATTCCTGGGTTCTGACCTGAACTGTATGTCTACATTTTAAAGGAGACACATCATGCTTTTAAAGTCTTCTTTTTCACATTTAAATCATTCAGTTGGAGTATACATACATACATACATACATACATACNTTAGGGGACCTAAATATTTGAGTTAGTGCTTTAGGGCTAGTGGAACTAATTTTTAGATTAGTGCTGCTTCATCACTGGTACTGTTCATATAAACTGTGCCAGCCTCCGAGATAGAGTGAATTTAATTGTGGTTGAATGAGAAGTATAAATATATAAAATTCTGATACCGTATTAGTTTGTACAAGCAAATCGTGTCACTCTCCAGCAGGACATAATCATTAAAATAAAAGTACTGTAAGAAGTATTTCATGAATTATATTGTAGGGGTTTTGGGTATATTCTAAAATGGATAATTTGTGAATTATTTAAATACGCAAATTATCTTACCTCGAGGCACCACGTTCTTTATTTGATCAAAAACTAACCCAGGAAAGAGACGAAAACCTGTAACTTTTACCAAAGTAATTTTTTGTTAAGATACTTGTACTTTTACTCAAGTATCACTTTGTGGTACTTTATACAACACTGCAGCTTTCAGTCTGATGGGACAAAAAGTGTATATTATGTGGAGTTTAATGCGAAACTGGCAAGTTGTCTAAAAATCTAATCTAATCTAATCTAATCTAATCTAATCTAATCTAATGTATAAATAAAATTAGATACATGTAGCTCTACGAAAAATGTGCCCAAGTACAAATCAGATTTACAAATAATCACATAAAAGTCAATTTGCAGTTTAGTAGAGGCAGCAGTATGACCTGTGCTGTATTCATAATATTTGGATCAGCAGATTGTTCTTCTGGTAGATATTTTCAAGGACTAGTAATGGTAAACTTATCTCAGTGGTGAGCACAGCTAACTAAAAAGTTAGGTTCACTAACCACTAAACCGATTTAAAAAATAGAGTGAGCTAATGCTAACCACTAGAAGGACTAACAATTATGAAGGGAGATTACTTTAAAATTCTCTGAAGACTCTCGTTAATTTTCTATCGGTTTAATTTGAAGGTGGGCGGGATCATCTGTGGCAAATCAGCCAATCCAAACCAGAGTTACGGCTCTAACTTGTGAAACTTCCAGTTTACTCCTTTCAAAATAAAAGCATTTCTTTGATCGAGTATGTATTTTTAAGAATACGTTTAAAGTCATTCAAATGACGAGGACTAAGAGAAAGTATTTACTTTTTTGAGTTTCTGGTACCCCTGGGTGCTATAAAGTATTTACTTTCCCTACCAAATGTACATATTGAATTTTCATTTTTATTTTTGTTAAATGTTATTTCATTTCTTTGTGATGCTTAGTTTGACATGTAACCGCTAAGGATGCTACACGCAGTCTGACATGTCCAGCACTGCTTGTAAGAGGGCATAGTTTTTATTTAATTTGGGATAAATTGAATAAAAATATAGGTTTTACACTTGTGAATTTTTTAGTGGACCTAAAACTAGTGGAGCTTAATTTAGCAAAAGCTAATCTGTCAGCTATTTAACGGTTTCCAAAGTTAGCATAGAAGCTAATCTGTTTAATGTGGGGCGCAGAGCTTTGTACTGTTGATTCTGATTAAAAATGTAGCAAATACTTGTATTTATATTTATGTATGTCTGTGTTTCAATAATATCTAAGAACTTGTTTGGTTAAAAATATCAAACAAAAARAGGAAAAGACGACACTAAACTTACAAATAGGAAAAACCACAAGTAAACAATGTTGCCACAATCATGATCAAAACATTTCTACCTTCAGAAGAACATTTTGTTGATTCAGACATGATTAGAAACGGTGCTCAGATCTGACAGCTCGTGGTTTTTAGAGTACAAAATATTACACTAAATTTTTTTTTACAAAAATATAATGTTTGTGAGTTTGTTTCTATACAAAGACATTCAGTAAAATATAAACACCTATTACAAAATACNGATATAGCTGCGCAGAAAAATTTATTTACAAATGAATTCAAATATGTCAACAAGGGAACTTACATGTTGGAGCCAGAATCTGAATAGAGGATAGAGAAATCTGAATAGGTTAAAAATATGACCCAAACAGAATATATAGATATCCACGCAACTCCAGGAGAGATTAAATTCAACTTTTCTGCCTCCTAGAAACTCCAAGTACACAACAAGGCTAAGAAGTGGATCTTGCATTATATGTGCCCTTTAACACTGTAGAATGGTTAGTTTGTAACGACTAAGTGGAACAGTTATCCAGATCGACTTTCTGTTTATATCAGTGGGAAAAGACTCTGCAATACGATTCATTAGACTGAAGTCAGTTTAGCTGTGAGAACTGCATGTCTGATACATCCTAAAGTCTTTCTTTTGTTAGACACTGAGTTATTTTATGTCTCTTCAGACRTACCTGCAACAAATGCACAACAGATATGTTTATAGATCCAAGGCTTGTACAATGCAGCCTAAAGATATTTTCCCATCAGTAGAGTAAACTGTAGAGGGAACTTGTACAGTTAGTGTATGACATCAGCCATTCATGAAGTAAACAGGTGTCACCAACTGATACACTGTGACATGGGTGTACTACACTGTGTGAAATAAATATTGGTTACAAACCTGTGCTCCAGTCTAAATGTCCAGATGACAGTGGCAACACTCTGGCCAGCTCACAATGTCAGCCCATGGTTGATGACACCATCAACTAAGGTCTAAGTCTTAAAAGAGCAACATGTGACTCCTGTTGTCTGTTGAAGAATGTTCATGGGTTGACTGTGTTATTTTAGTGCTTTAGAATTAGCTTTTGCTAAAA
>NW_013952731.1:16173-18339 GCF_001266775.1 Austrofundulus limnaeus
ACGAAATAAACATTTGAAATATATGAGTTTGTATGTAATGTATGAATATAATATACAAGTTTCACTTTTTAAATGGAATTACTGAAATAAATCTACTTTTTCATGATATTCTAATTTTATGACCAGCACCTGTATGTTCCACATCTTTACACAGTTTGGCAGAAATGATATACTCAGTCTTTCACTACATGATTTTGGCCTAATAAATACATAAAAAAAGAATCATACAGCATGTTTCAAGTTTACATAATCCAAACAAAATGTCTATCATCTAAATCACAAGCACAGGGAAGTCTGTGAAGAAAAACAAGAACTAGAAAATAATTTCTCAGGCGTTTTTGTGCTTGTTTCAACTACTAGCTTTGAACAAAACAATAATTTACAACAAAAATCAACATTCACAGGAGCTAAACGCAACAAAATTGTTCAAAATCAATATTCACAGCACGTTTTGCGACTAACGTTTCAGTGGTTTACAGCCATTTTGTTTTTTCAGAATAAGAGCRTGCACAGACTTGTGATTGTTTGATTAAAGGCATTATCAAATGATCTTTTTATGTGCTCTGGAAATCATCAGGAGTCGTATTCAGACTGAGCTAATCAGTTCAGGCAGTTAGAAAACATTTATAATCCCATCTGCATGTCGGCAAAGTTGAAGAAGCTGTCGACGTCTTGAGAGGACGTGTTTTTGTCGTTGGAGACAAAAACCTGCAAGAAGAAGCAGATTTGTAGGATTTCTTCTCAGGAGAACGAGTTAATGAGCGTAAACTAAGGGAGGCGGCATGACTGACCTTGGTGCCACTGAAAACTTCACTGGCGATGTTCTTGCAGGCTTCAATGACTCCGTCGCCGTTCAGCTCGAGGGCGATGACGGGACCTGCAGAGGTGACATATGAAGGTGAGAGTACGTCATCAGTCCCTACACCCACACCCGCTTCATGTTTACTGTAAAATCGTGTCCTGTTTTACATAAACAACAACAGAATTGAGACCATTTCCGAAGAAACGTTAAAGAACAACTCAACAAGATAACCTTCTTCTACTCTTTGTGACGACTCCTGTCATCATTGGATTAATGTTGTGACATCTTACACAAATTAGGGCTGGGTGGTATGACCTCAAATTCATATCACAGTATAAATTGAATCTCTTCACGGTAACGGTATATATTACTGTAGAAATTTATCATAAAAAGCAAAGATAATATAATTTTTAGAGCATTTATTTTGCAGAAAACTGTAATCATAATCAAACCCAGCATTTTTTGCTGTAGTGAAAATGAACATAAGTACAAAACAATGTTTTATGTATATACTGCAAAACGGTTTCAACAACAAACAAGAACATTTCTTAAATTTTCAACAATATCAAAATAAGTGGATGTTATAACCAGTACAGTACTTCAAGTAAAATTAGTCAGACATAAAAAAGGGGCTTAAGCTGCATATAGTTCTGGACATAAAACAATTTCAGATAACTAGAATATAAGTGTGGTGAAGCCAAATAAATGTAATATCGACCTGCCATACAATGAGCTTCTCTGCCTGCTGGTCTGCTGCTCTCAGAAGCCGACTGTTGCATTAGCAAGATGGATTTATGACACATCTTTAACAAAACATAAGAACAAGTTTTTTCTCTGACAACTTGGGTGTGAAAAAACTACGGTAGTTAAAGCTTCACTCTGAGCGACGTGCAGCAGGAGCGGGGGAGGAAATGATCCTGTGACACGTCGTAACTTTTCTACAGCAGGAGGGGAAATTTTGAGGATTTATTCTCTCTTTATGTGTTTTAAAACACTATATTTCTTCATTTGTTTTCAGAATATTTGAACTCCTGCTCAGTTGTCTCTGCACTCACAGCCCTGTTGACACAGGTGCGATGACGTAACTGACGGTAGAGGATAAATTTCTACCGTAGGCCAACTTCATACCGTTTCCACCGTCTATCACATACAGTGGGGAAAATAAGTATTTAGTCAGTCACCAATTGTGCAAGTTCTCCCACTAAAAAAGATGAGAGAGGCCTCTAATTGACATCATCGGTAGACCTTAACTATGAGAGACAAAATGTGAAAAAATTTTTGAGAAAATCGTTTTGTCTGACTTTTAAATAATTTTTTTGCAAATAATGGTGGAAAATAAGTATTTGGTCACCTACAAACAAGCA
>NW_013952731.1:19226-21576 GCF_001266775.1 Austrofundulus limnaeus
TGCTTGTTTGTAGGTGACCAAATACTTATTTTCCACCATTATTTGCAAAAAAATTCTTTAAAAGTCAGACAAAAAGATTTTCTCAAATTTTTTTTCACATTTTGTCTCTCATAGTTGAGGTCTACCTATGATGTCAATTACAGGCCTCTCTCATCTTTTTAAGTGGGAGAACTTGCACAATTGGTGACTGACTAAATACTTATTTTCCCCACTGTATACCACACAGCCCTAGTACAAATATTAAGTAAATTAGTGTTTGATAGATAATTTCTGTGTTGTAAAAATGCGTCTTGATAATAAATCTTAAACTATTTGAAAGTTTTAATTTCCCTTATAATGGTGCCATATTTGTAAGGAACAAGCATTTGTGGGATGTACAGTAGAGCTGAGTATGTGGATTTGGAACTTTGTGGGCATGTTTGTTTATGCAGCGCAGAATCAGAATTAGATTTATTGACCAAGTATTTTTACGTATATGGAATTTGATGTGGTGTTGAGGTGCAGAACATGGAACTTAAAGGAATAAAAAGTATGTAAAATATCAGTTTGAGAATGAAAACGGAATAATGTAAACTAACTGTTAATTAAGCCAGCAGTGCAAAAAACAAGCTTCAGACACTGAGTGAAAGATGAATCTCGTTTCCATGGACAACACGTCCATCATAACACAGGTTGCAAATCCGAAAGAGGAGGAGAGCATCTCATCAGGTCAAGATAAAGGTAACACACACACACACGCGCGCGCACACGAGCCTTTTATGTTTTGATTGGCTTGAATTGTTTTTATTTTGGTGCCAGTCTGCAGAAATCTGCAGCTCTCTACAAAGTAAAGGGTGAGTCAAAAGTCTCAGGACACCCTTTTGTTTCAGAAAGAAAATTATCTGAATACTCCAGTAAGTAACGAGTGAGGGGGGCTTATCTTTTAGGCATGTCCAGAACATGGCCGCCATCTTGAAAGCCACCATGTTGGATCATGGGCAGGTTTTTACAAAGATCACCACTCTCACCGATTACTTGCTGGGGTATTCAGATATATAATTTTTCTTTTTTTTTCTGAAATAAAAGAGTGTCCTGGGACTTTTGACTCACCCTGTATATCTAGGCTTTACAGCACTGATGAGGGCTGGGAGAGATGTGCTTTTGCCAGCCTTGTTTAACCATAAGACATTTTGTTACCAAAAATCACAAACTGTTCCTGTATGGACTTCCTCAAAGCTGCTTTAGGAGTCACCAATCAAAAAATCATAACATAAACAGAATAAAACAAAGAAACAAATCGAACAAATAGTAATGAGGATGTTTCAGTTTCAACCTTCAATAACCCTGTTTGAATGCTCCAAAGATTAAACACTTCTGAACCTATTAAACTTTCTTTAATAACAGTACAGAGTGGAATAAGATGGATCGACGTCTTTCACTTGTTTATATTTAAACAAAGAAAGGAATGCAAATAAGCAGAGCAGACATTCCAGGTGTTTTTGGACACACCTTGTTTCATCACTCGGCTCTGTTCCATTACTACGACTTCTCACTTTCTAAGACTCAAGAACACAAAAAAACTCTTGTTCCATAAAAAAAAAAAAAAACTCGTACAACTGAGCAAAAGCAGCTGACCTTTGGCGACCCATTCCACGAGATCATCTGCGCTGTTCTGGAACACTCTCTTCACATCTTCAGGCCTCATGGACACCTCTTTGGTCTGGATCAGAACAAAACCTTTGGCGGTGGCCTGCACCAAACAAAGACAGACAGCAGCTGTGAATCATGCAGCACTGAAATATTTTTCTGGTTTTTTTTTTATGTGACTCATGACTTCCTTAAATCTCCCGCATGTGAGTGCATGCTGGTGGACGTACATTTTTTCAGCAGCAGGTAATCTCACTGGATGTTTCTGAAGCAACAAACTAAATGGTGCTGAATGATCTGAAACTTTGTGATAATAAAGGAATGCATTTAAAACATTTCCCTTAAGTTGAACAACATTCAAGCCTGACAAAACACAGAAAACAGGAAAGTTCAGCGTCAGTACGACTTGTTTCTAAACTGAACAGCAGCGTTAAAGATACTGTACCTGTCATTTATTTTATTGACCTTTATTTAAAGGGATCCATGATTAGTTGTAACATTAGACTTTATTTGATAAACATATTTTAACTGTAAAATAAAGACCGTAAAAATACTGTTTAGTTTTTATAAATTTTAAACTAAAAGTTTAAAAATATATTTTAACACAGACGGGGCCATTTTATTTCCACACAAAGCATTCTGGGTAAATGATGATGTGGATAGGTCCTTGGTGCGAGGCTGCTAGCGAGCTATATCCACCCTGAAAGTTAATTTTGGACAATAT
>NW_013952731.1:22183-24386 GCF_001266775.1 Austrofundulus limnaeus
TGAACCTACAGCGGGTCAATTAGTTCTTCAAATGTTACCTTTAAGTTAATTTTATAGTTTTGTGATATTAATAATGCTAATACATTGATATTTTTCTAGTTTTGATTTAAGTTTGCTTGTTTAGCGTCGTCACAGTTGCTAGGTGACAAGACGTACGCCGGGGTAAGGAGGGGAGGCTAGACCGTCCAAATTCACAGCCTCTTTTTTTCCGGTCTTCCCGGTCTACCAAGGACCCGGCCCGCCGCGACCGGGTAGTCTGGGTCCTCCGGAGGACCCGGCCTGTCGTTTTGGACACAGCCACAGTGTGGGCGCTAGCGCGAAGGCTAACAGGCTAAGCTGAGGTTCTTCTTCCATGAAGCAGCTCTGTTGTCCTCCATCCATATTTTCAGTTCCAGGCTGAGTCATTTCTACCTTCTCCTCTCTGTCAACGCTCTCTGGTTTCATTTAAAAGAGTCAATCTTCAGATATTGTCTAAGATTAACCTTCAGGGTGGATACAGCTCGCTCACACCGAGAACCTATACACATTGTCATTTACCCAGAATGCTTTGCGTGTAAATAAAATGGCTCCATCCATGTTAAAATACATTTTAAAAAAATTACAAAACTAAACAGCCTACAGTATTTTTACAGTCTTTATTTTACTGTTAAAATAAATGTTTATCAAATAAAGTCTAATGTTACAACTAATCAGATATTGATTTGGTCTTACTTTGACGTGTTGAGTGCTTTTTTTATTTATTGAAGACCAAATCATTTTAATGAGCAGGGAGTGAAATCTGATGCATCATTTCCTCAAAGCATGTCACCCTTCACCAACACCAACTTCCTCCTTCTCCTTGTAAACCCAGAGATGTCACGCTGAGAAACGCATTTCCTGTCAGGCCGATTCACCTCGTCGATCAGCTTCCGAGCGTTCGCAGTGGCGTATTCCCCGGCGAAGAAGACGAAGAGGCAGGACTCCTCACTGTCCTTGCGCCTCCCTCCCTTCGTCAAAGGCACGATGCTCCGCGACGGCTCGGCGGAGATCCGGACGGACTTGAACTCCGACTCGGGGTCGGGCGTGGGAACGAAGTCCAGAACCAGCGAGTCCTCTGGCAGCAAGCCCCAGTTGTTCTCTCCCGACAGCGGCGTGAAGTCGTGGATGTTGCTCCAGTTGTTGTTGAATATGCTCAGGCCGGCGTCCTTGAAGTGGAAGGCCAGCTCGGGGTAGAAGTACTGGAAGCAGCCGAACTTCATCCCCGTGGACGACTCGATGATGGGCTGGGTGGCGCAGCACAGGAACACATCCATCTTTGTGCAGTCCCGCGTGCGGAACTGCTGGCAGGCCACCACGCACTTGATGTCTTTACAGTCTCTGAAAAACACACTCCCCTTCACGGGGCCCAGAACGAGGCGGCAGTTGACACAGTCGTCGATGGTGATGGTTGCAGAGTGGTCAAACACGTAGATGTTGCAGTTGACACACTCCTGGATGACAAACTGCTGCCCGTTCAGTTTCCCAGGAAGACGGCCCACTGTGACGTCTTTGAGCCCCGTCAGCATGTAGTCCTTAGGGTCCACCTGCCGACAAACACAGACCAGTAAATCAGAATTCAACCCACGACTGCAGAACCTAATACCAGCCCAGTATATTCCCACTCCTGTACAACAACAAGTGATGAATAAAAACGTTTTTAAACATGCGTTAAGCTTTTTCTTGTTTAACAAAAATACAACATCAATTCCATGTTTTTCTTGTGTTTTTGTTAATCTGTTAGCAAAATATCTCATGAACCATTTGAGTCGGGCTGTAAATCACCAGCTTTCTCATGATATATTATATCGATTTATTTGGATGACGATTAGGGCTGCCATGATTAGTCGACTAGTCGACGACTAATCGACTATTAAATTAGTGGACGACTAATTTATTAGTAGATTAGTCTTTTTTTTTTTGTTTCTTACTTTGTTTTTCTCTCCAAACTGCTTTGACACCTTCCACTGCCACATCTGCCTTTCTGTCCTTGACACACATGCACAGTAGTGGTAAAACTTCTCTTTAAACAGGCAGTTTAAACAAACATCTCCCATTAACCCTAATTTTTGTCAGATGTTTTGTTTTATACATTGTTTTTATTTGTTAATTGTTATGTGAACTATGATGTCTTATTGTTATTTTATTCTTTGCTTTATTCTTTTGTTTTATTGCATCGTATTTACAT
>NW_013952731.1:25775-27933 GCF_001266775.1 Austrofundulus limnaeus
AGGCTGGACCGTCCAAATTCACAGACTCTTTTCTTCCGGTCTTCCCGGTCTACCAAGGACCCGGCCTGCCACGACCGGGGAGTCTGGGTCCTCCGTCTGGAGGACCCGGCCTGTCGTTTTGGACACAGCCCTGGACTCTTCAAACCTGGGCTAGATTATTCTACACTAATAGAAGAATATTTAAAATTAAAGTTGGATATTTGTAAAATCTTTTTCTGATTTTTTTGAAACTTCAGTACAATTTTAATTTTAATTTAATCATTTTTTAGGCAATTGGACCACACTAGACCTGGTCCAGCTCAAAAACCACAAAACCTAGACGAGATTATTCTACACTAATAGAAGAATGTTTAAAAAATAAGTTTGGGATTTGTAAAACCTTAATCTGATTTGTGAAACTTCAATAAAGTTGTGACTATGACACTTTTTATGCATCTGGACCACTCTTGTACTGGTCCAGGTTTGAAGAGTCTAGGTCAGAGGAGCCCAAAGTGGGGCCCGCGGGCCAAATTTGGCCCGCCAAGCCATTTGATTTGGCCCACCTACAGTTGCCAAAGTTATAAGGTTGTAACCTGTTATCCTATGTGGAAACACAGTATTTCTATTGGTCAAATGACTTTGTATAAAAGGGCTGTAGTGAAGGTAGTTTTCTTTCATGGTGCYGACTTTATCTTTGATTTATTAGGATTAAACATGAAACATGAAATGACAAGAAATATTTAGATCAGATTTAACCCCACATGTAGATTTTCACACTTTATAAGGCCATAAAAACTCATATTTTATCAGTTTATGATATGTTCCATGAGCATTTGCTACTTGAGCGTATGGCAGACTTTCTCCAAGTGCACAAACTAAAACAAAAGAGGGCCATTGCATAGCTTGATTGTTAAAAATAAAAGGACTTTACTTTAAAAAATTTGTATTTCATGTATTATATTACTGCATTTGGCCCACAGCCGTGGATAGATTTTCATTTTGGCCCCCTCGGGGAAAATGTTTGGGCACCCCTGGTCTAGGTGTTGTACTTTTTGAGCTAGAGCWGATTAAACACGCTCAAGGCAGTGAAAAATTAGTTGTAATCGCCCTTTAGTCATTTCCTGACTCGGAAGCTAACATCAGGTCTTGCTCACCGCAGTGGTTGACGCCCGCATGTCTCAGCAGAGTTAACTGAAGGCTCTAATGTTGTAGTAATCCTTTAATGAGATAAGACTGACCTGCTTCAAACCCCCTGAGCTCTTCATTCAGGAGCAACACTCTCCTCCAGCTTTACCCAATTAATCATACGAGACAGAGATTTTATCTAAACCTCATTTATGCGTTTATTTATAATATATATACTTGGTTTTTAGACGTTTTACTTCTTCTTTTATTATTTTTTTACACAAAAAACAAAACCTTAGTTACTTGCTCGAGATGTAAACTAGCTAGCTAAACCACGCAAGCGATAAAGGCCAGATAAAAACCAAAACATAATAACTAACTTCACCACATTCCGTTTTCTTTCATCAATTTATGACTTTTTTTTTTTAGTTAAACAGCCTGAACTGCCCCACCTTTTCTCTCTTATCCCAGCTGTACTGCTTCGGTGCTTCGTCGATGTTGTTGCCAAGGGGAACCGCGTTGGTCTCGTCCGTGGCTGTCGGTGTTGCACCATCCTTTTCTCTGGACTTTCTTTTGGATTTCTTCGAATAGAAGCACCCCATTGCGCTTTTCAGGGACGACCAGGTCTTATGTCAACGTTAAGCTGCGGGGAAATGCGACGAAGGTGAGGAACGAACGTAACGTGCAGTTGACATAAGCTTCCCGTTTCACTGTTCTGTAGAGCAGCCAATAGATGAACAGACGGTAGCTGAAACAGCCAATCACAGACCTGGACAGAAAGACGTGCTTCTACAGCGCTGACGTAAAGAGGCGTGCACTTGTGGGGCGTTTAAATACAATAAGTATAAAACTTAAAATTAAACTCTTAACACTGGAATTATTTAGACACTGCTCATGCTTTTTCAGGGATAAAATAAAGTTTCACATTATAATAAAAACACACGAGGATAATTAAAAAAACTAACACCATTGCACGAGAAAAGCCAAATAAATAAATTAAAAATAAATAAACAAACTTACGTGAACGCACCAGCAGTCAACACAGTGGAAACGC
>NW_013952731.1:29912-31450 GCF_001266775.1 Austrofundulus limnaeus
TAAAAACTAATTTCTCAAGAATTTTAGATAAAAAAGGCAATTTAGAAATGGGTCTAAAATTTGCTAGGTCACTGGGGTCTAGATTAGATTTTTTAAGAACAGGTTTGACCACAGTGTGTTTAAGAGTAGATGGGACATAACCTGACTGCAATGAGGTATTTATCACCTTAAGAATATAGCTGCCAAAAATCAGAAAAATGTCTTTTATCAGACGAGTAGGAAGACAGTCCAATGGATAATTCGATAAAAATGATAAAAATGAGCTAAAAGCTTAACGTAGTTAAATACTAGTTAAAGGTAGAAACCATTTGCTAAAAACATAAATTAGGAAAAGCCTGGATAAAAAAAATAGAATGTTAGCAAGAAATAATAAAATATTAGCTAAGTAAAAAGTAGCTAAAAGCTTAAATATCTAAATGCTAGCCAAAGGTAGCAAATCATTTCCTAAAAACTTAAATTAGCAAAAGTCTGGATAAAAAAATAGAATGCTTGCCGGAAGTAATAAAATATTAGCTAAATAAAAAGTAGCTAAAAGTCTAAAATAGCTAAATTCTAGCTAAAGGTAGCAAATCACTTACTAAATCTACAAAAAGCAAGTAAAGGAGTTTTTATGTACCAATGCTATCTTAACAACACATCAATCAGGGTACAGAAAAAAACATAGCACCATTACAGCTGCAGTGAGGGTGGTAAATGATATATTGGTTGCACTTGATAAGAAACTATATTGTGCAACACTTTTTATTGATTTGTCAAAAGCATTTGACAGAGCTGACCATGACATTTTAAAACTTAAGCTTCTTCAGTCAGGTCTGTCTGAGAAATCAGTGGCTTGGTTCTCAAACTACCTCAACAACAGATCTCAGTGTGTAAAATATGACGGTCTTTGTTCAGAACATGCCACTGTAAATAAAGGGGTACCACAGGGTTCTGTATTAGGTCCTCTTTTATTCATTATTTATACTAATGATCTGGGTCTAAATGTGTCAGATGTTGGTTTGCACTTTTATGCTGATGATACAGTTATTTACCGCTGTGGATAAACGCTTGTTCAGGCTGTTGAATCACTGCAGAAAGCGTTCGATACCATCCAACATTCATTACTTCAGCTGAAACTTGTCTTTAATGCTAACAAGACAAAGCTTATGTTGTTTTCCAAAGCCAGAAAAAAGCCTCTTTCGATTCCTTCAGTGACCACACTTGATGGAATTGAAATAGAGCAGGTACGTGTGTATAAATATCTGGGAATACTGATTGATGACTCCCTTACTTTTAAGACCCATGTGGAGAAACTGGTAAAGAGGCTCAGACTAAAACTAGGCTTTTCTTTTAATGTGAAAAAGCGACTAGTGGAGGCTACCTTTTTACCACTGTTGGATTATGGAGATGTTTTGTATATGAACACATCTGCTAAATGTCTTCAAATGATTGACACTGTTTACCACGACTCTTTGAGATTCATTACAAACCGTAATGGTGCGTTCACACCGAACGCGATTTCAGCTTCAAAATCGCAGCCAACGCTGAAGTTTGAAGCT
>NW_013952731.1:31939-41352 GCF_001266775.1 Austrofundulus limnaeus
ATATTGGGATATATCGTATCGTGACCCCTCTGTTATGATATGTATCGTATCGCCAAATTCTTGCCAATACATAGCCCTACTGGTGGCGGCTCCTTTATTTTTTATTTGATTTTATTTTTACCACTGTTGGATTATGGAGATATTTTGTATATGAACACATCTGCTAAATGTCTTCAAATGATTGATACTGTTTATCAGGCCTCTTTGAGGTTCATTACA
This sequence comes from Austrofundulus limnaeus, assembly GCF_001266775.1. Classification (NCBI taxonomy): domain Eukaryota; kingdom Metazoa; phylum Chordata; class Actinopteri; order Cyprinodontiformes; family Rivulidae; genus Austrofundulus; species Austrofundulus limnaeus. Next base: position 32,159 of record NW_013952731.1, read on the forward strand.
AACTGAAAGGCACTGACACATCACTGTGTTGTACTCCATGGTAGAATGGCCACCAGAAGGCTCTGCCATTGGTATACATTCATATACAAGGCAATTTGTGGACTTCTTCCCTCCTACATTTGTACTTTGATTGGGGAAAAAAAGCACCATTTCTTACTCCATCCACTCACAAGACATTTTGATGCTTTCTGTTCCATTTGAACTGAATTCTGCACCTTCTAAATGGAAAACGTTGCAGAAAAACTGGAAACTGAGTTAATTTCACAGAGTGCTTTTAAATCAAAACTGAAAGGTCTTGATACTGACTCCATAACGTGCACCTGTTTTTTTATTTAAATATTTTAATATTTTTCTATTGGATGTTTTTAAATTTGTCTTATTAAGATGTGAAACTATGTGTTGCATTTGCTGCTGCTGCTGCCAATCTTGGCCAGGTCTCTCTTGAAAAAGAGGTTTTTAATCTCAATGGGACTTTCTGGTTAAATAAAGGTTATAAATAATAAAATAAATAAATAAATAAAAAAGCCGGTTGAAGAAAGTGCTAGCTAAACGCTAAGAATAGTAAAACACTAGCTAAGGAGAAAAAAAACACTGGCAAAAAGCTTAAATTACCAAAATACTATTCAAATGTGGCAAAACATTAGTTAAAAGCAGCAAAAGGCTAACTAAAAGCCAATCTAGTATTAGAAGACAAAAGTAGTGCAAGTATGCTGAAACAAATTTTAGTGTTTCGGGAGAAAGTGTAAGAGAAGAAATCTAAAATATTTATAAGGGGAAGTTTTTGTAAATGAACTAAAATATGTTGGACAGCATAGAAAACACCAAAACCAAAAACTGTACCGTACATCTCCTACACAAACTGAACATTTTGACGTACAAATGGCTAAAATAAGCACCCAGCATGGAGAAGTAGGTAAAATGCAAAAATGCAGGGAAAAACAAACAATCAAGGATACAGGAAAGTAACAGTGTGAATGTTATCTCAGCATTCATGATGACGTCGGATTAATTTGTGGTTGTTTTATAAATGTCGGCTTGATGCTTTTTGAACTTGTGGCATTCTGGTATAAAACAAACCTGCAAAATAAACCACAAACACAACTCCCTCTCTCTTCAACGTTAGCTCAGTTTCAGGCTTAAGCCACAAGGCTGCTCTAATAATAGGCATTTCCCTGAAACTCGGCTTCAGAGGACTTCCTCTCAACACATTAGGTAACATATTACTGTTGAAACTAATAGTTTTATTACTAATAGACTTGACTTAATTAAAGAAGTGTCAGAGTGTTGCAGCTCAAAGTACTGCAACGTTTCACCAGAATCCATTCATTCACAGCAGCGTTTGACGGTCAGTGATGACAAACCATGCTCACAGTGACTGACATGGTGTCATAAGTGCTATTATGAGTTTTGTTTAGAGATTTCTCCTTGTCTCTGCAAAGAGCAGCYAGAAACCAAAAGTAGTTTAGGGAGATCACATAATAGAAGAAGTTATATCTGGATTAACCTGCTCCTGCCAGCTCTCTGCGATGTGCTCTGTAATTTACCTACAGAAAGCAGCCTGATGTCTACTAACCAGTGTAGCAGCTTTGAGACTGTAAAACACAAATTCATTCAAAAAATATGCAAAAGTGAGCGAATATGTGAGAAAAGCTTAGAGATTGTATTAACAGGTAGGTCACCAGGGGCCAGTGCAACAAACCACAACACAACCTTTTCCTAAACCTCAACTCCTCACCTCAGTTCACCTGAAACCCTGAGCTGACGCCAGAAATCACACTGCTCGTGTTCAGAAGCACAAGATCAGTCAGGATCTGCCCTGACTCCAACCTTTCACCTGCTGTTTTTGGTTAACAGGACCCTGCTTGGTCCGTCTGTCTCAGGTGTTTTGGAGATTTGATCAAAGCATGTTAGTTTGTGGCTCTGCATGACCCCGTCAGTACTTACATTTGTCCGAGAACTCCTTCTGAGGTGCACGGAGAGGGGATTAAAAAAATCTGAGCATGTAAGGACTAGCAACATAAGGCCACGTTCACACTGCAGACAAATGTGACCCATATCAGGGTTTTTTCCTGACAGTCTGAACATGGCAAATCCAATTTTTTTTTTCAAATCTGACCCAGGAATTTTCAGCATGTGGTACTGAATCAGATATCTGATGTTTTTCAAAGGGACCTCAGCCTGAGCACTTGTGTTGCATTTCATCTGTTACACTGGCTATAGTGTGAAAATTGCAGAACTGCACATAGAGAGCCCCTTCTGTTACCTGCAATTACCTGAACGTCATAGATATACAAACACACTTCCCCCTTTTTTCCTCATTCTCAGGTTCTGAAGCCAGCTTGACCCGTTCAACTGGAGCTGCCGTGTTGTGGTTTTGAAACCAGAAGTGCAAAAAGACAATGCGGGGCTTTACTCCCATACCATTTATAACTGCAGCCTCTTATCATGATCCTGATCAAACACAAAAAGGCTATGACTCTGTAAGTTTTACAGATATTGAGCTAAAATTTACATATCAAGTGTTTAAATTATAAAATTGTAAAATTTGTTTAAAAATAAAGATAGTTTTGAATTTTATGTGGCAACACGTGAAAAAAGACTGTGAATAATATACACCCAGATGAGCATTTTGTGATTAAATAGGGAACTGGCAAAAGAGCATTTTAGAAAAGCTGAATCTTTAGAAGATGCACAGGTTTACCAGTCTGCAAATAAATAAATAAATAAATAAATAAATAAATAAATAAATAAATAAATAAATAAATAAATCTGCATCTAAAAATACTGGAACAATTTCAGAATTATTTTTCCTCAACAAAAAAATTAAGAAGACATTAATATCCTGTCATGTGTTTTATAATATCATCAAAAGATTTCAAGAATCAGAGGGATCTGCACACAGGACAGGTTTAAAAGTCAATAAACTCTTTCACAGACCAGTCCATCTTTACTCTCCGTCTGGATTTTCATAAATCAAATGTGGAGACGACCACGTCCCGCAGAGACGTGAGCTTTCAGARATGAAGCGAGCATCGAAGAGACTTGGATCAGAACTCAGTTGGCCCGAGGCCTTAACACATTAAATATTTAACAAACATCTGCCTGTTTTAAAGACATGATGAATTACGGTAGCTCAGTTTAACTAATCTTTTTGTGGTCAGCAGATTTTTTTAAAGTAAATACAAAATGACTGACTTATCATTGATCTCCCCTCAGTAATCTGTTTATTCTTGTTTAATCCCACAAATTGCTGGCTGCACGACCAGATGTCATCACTTCATCACATTACTGATTTGCAGCACAGACCTTTCCACATATCGTCCGTTTCTTTAGAGTCACAGAGACATATCAGGGGTGGGAGAGTCCGCCCCAGGGTGCCCAGGCTCTGCTTCCTCGTGGGAAGATGTGTCGGAYTGTGGAGGTCTTCAAAGTATTCTGCCCGCCGACCCACAACGTCTCGAGTTGAGGTCAGCAGCACACCATCCCCACCATAAATAGTGTTGGTGGCGAACCTCTTTCCACCCCTGAGATGCCGGATGGTGGACCAGAATTGCCTCGAAGTCAACGGAAGTCTTTTTCCATGGCCTCTCCGAACTCCTCCCATGCCCGAGTTATTGCCTCAGCGACCACTCCAGCCGCAATCCGCTTGGACTGCCGACACCTATCGGCTGCTTTTGGAGTCCCACAGGCCAAAAAGACCCAATAGGACTCCTTCTTCTGTGCTTCTTCTGCCACCACAACAAGCACCGACAACCTTACGGCCACAGCTCAGGGAAGCCGCCTCGACAATGGAGGGACTCCATGGCGGCTGATGACTTGTCCCAGAGGCAGGATGTATATAATGTGAAGAGAGTAGGACCAAGAACTGACCCCTGAGGAACTCCACAAGTGACCGTATGAGTCTTTGATTTGGCTTCTCCGATGGCAACATATTCAGTTCTGTCAGAATGGTAGGACCGGAACCAGTCAAGGACAGTATCATGACGTCCAATAGTTTGTGAGAGACGGTTGAGGAGGATGTTGTGGTCAGTAGTGTCAAATGCTGAGGACAGGTCAAGAAGGATTAAAAGAGACAGTGAGCCTGCATCTGCTGCCATCAACAGGTTGTTGGTGGCCCAGATTAAAGCTGTTTGGTGGAGTGTGAAGAGCGAAAACCAGACTGAAACTTCTCAACAGCTCATTTGATTTGAGGTGATTATTTAACTGTCCTGTCTTATGTTCCTCAATGATTATCAACAATAACTTGTTTTAAAAATGAGGGGGATATGAAAAAAATGTGGTGTTTGAACATTTTGTGTGACAAGTGTAACTTATTTTAATCTCAGTGCTGGAACTACTTTCCCAAATGAATAAAAAGGGCAAACGGGCCTAAACAGTCCAAGAAGGACCACAGGGTTAACTGAATGAATCGTGAAATGTTGCAGAGAAAGAGCACACAGCCGTCATGCTCTACAGCAGTGATTACCTAAATTGTTGCGGTCTGTTTCCCACAACATCCCAGCTTTGTGTGAGATGGGTTGAAGCTATGCAAACACCTGAGGGGGCAGCAAAGGGCCAACGCCCCCACTCCTCCCCGCCTCCCGACGCCCCTGCAGGATATTTGCTCCTCGGCTCGTTTGCAGCCAAAGTTTCCTGTTTTTCGGAGCCGCTCAGAAGTGCAGACTCATCAGAATGTGAGGACGGTGACTCCGGGGCTTCAGCTTCGTCATTCCGGACCAATCCGCTCTCCTGATGWGCCTCGTGTACCTTTAAAAGGTTGAGCTCGTGTCTGTGGCTTCCCCTCGGCTCTGTGTGTTTCTTCCAGCAGTGACATGGCAGAGCAGCTGCGTGTGCTCTTGGCTGCATCCTCCTCCTCCTCCTAAAAGCCCAATGGAGTGTCTGTACGGAGCCGGAGCCGCTCCGGGTAGGATGACGGTGCCCGTGTGGATCGTCCTGATGTCGGTGTCAGGAGGACTGAGGGCGGAGGACGGCAGAGGAGGAGGAATGGAGGAACTTATCACGGAGAAGGAGGCAGAGGAAAGTCACCGACAGGACAGCGTCAACCTGCTGACATTCATCCTGCTGCTGACTCTGACCATCCTCACCATATGGCTCTTCAAACACAGGCGGGTCCGGTTCCTTCACGAGACCGGGCTGGCAATGATCTACGGTGAGGCACACAAACTGCCACCTTCCCGCAGGCTTTCAGGCTCCCCGAGTCTGTACGAACAAAACCCGAGGAGATGCGCCTCCAGCAGCTCCACGCGCCCTGTTAGCTCCTGATTGGCTGAGTGCTCATTTCTACAAGGTGCTTAGTGCTGCTCACTGTGTGAAACCAGTGAATAATGAGATTTAATCAGCTTTTATTAAAGTGCTTCATATAAAACACAGTTTTATGTAGGATTTATAGTTTTCTCTAAAATCTCTGACAGCAGCTTAGCTAAAAAAATCTGTTCAAACTTAGAATTAAACATTTTCTTATTTGTTTTGCAGCTTCTACATAAAACACTGCAGGCATGACAGCCAAAGGCGTCTGTAACTTAACTTTTGCAGTTCAAGGTTTTTTTTTCCTATATTTGCTTTTGCACAGGTTAAGGTTTATTGCCAGGAAATGCTGGCTCAGCATTTACATTTTTCTTTCTTCTGCTAGCATTACTTCTGCATACTTAATGACAACGTTTAGCTTAGTCAGGAACGGCGGACTATAACGTTTGGTATTTATAACTTTTATACTTTTCACTAGGGCTGCCACGATTAATCGACGACTAATCGATTATTAAAATAATCGATGACTAATTTAATAATCGATTAATCGTTTTCTTTTTTTGTTGTTGTTCTTTACTTTGTTTTTGTCTCCAAACTGCTTTGACACCTTCCACTGCCACGTCTGCCTTTCTGTCCTTGACACACATGCACAGTAGTGGTAACTGGGGTAGGCCGTGGACGTCACAAGACATTATACAGACAGGCTCTGGTATCATGGCTACCCAGCAACAGAGCTCAAAGTGTGGGATCATTTTAAGAAAATGAAAGAGAAACCTGTGCAATATCTGCAGAGCAGAACTTACCTTCCACAGCAATTATTTTTAGTTAGCATATAGCTAAAATCTAACCATGGTTATATAATAGCAGCTGCATTCTGACGTGATAAGCTCTATGTTTTATATTCAGTTAACGTATGATCCGATTAGTCGACTAATCGAATAAATAATCGGTGATTAATCGATTATAAAAATAATCGTTTGTGTCAGCCCTACTTTTCACAATATTTAACATTTAACAAGAAAGAAGAAGTCTCTGTATGCACTGGGTTCCCTTCAGATCTTTGACAAGTTTTTCTCTGAAATCTGTTTCAAGACAGCATTTTGCTACCTGTTTAGCTTGTGTTTTGTTCATTTTAGCTTTTAGTCAGTCTTGCTAATTTTAGGTTTTAGCTGCTATTCAATTTGTTTTAGCTTGCGTTCTGCTTGTTTTCAAGTCAAATCAGGTGTATTCATATTTAAAAACATCTGCCTCAGCCAAAGAGCTGCACAACAGCAAATAGCTAAAAAAATAAAACCAAATATAAAAAAACACGACAACAAGAACACTTATAAATATTGGACATAAAATAAAATCCTTCAAGTTCTGCAACAGTGTCAAATCAAGTTGTATTAAGACCTCACCTCTGTGGACCAGCCTGGACCTCAGGACAACTGAAGAACAATGATCACTGGACATGGGTTTTTTACGATGTAAAAACAAGTGTGCATTGCCATGTAGCATGTCATTGCAGCATGGCTTTGCCTGCAGCATTGGACTTGCAGAAGGAACTTTGACCAAGTTCAAATGTATTTTCTATACCAGCTTGTGCCTGTCACGTCAGCAGGTGTTTGTAATTAAGGTAATTGTGTGACAATATGAAATTTGAAGAGACTTTTTGTTAAAGTTGCATTAGCTGGGTTTTGAACCCTGATCTCCCACATGTAAGTCCATGATATAGACCATTAGACCAATGGAGCTGTGGCAGAAGATGGTGGCAGGGGTTGGTTTGGATGTGTGCAGAAAGAGGCTACATTGCCAATACAATTATTTACACAAAATGCATAATATTACAACAATCGAGCAGTATTAAGACAATATTATAGTAAAACATCTATACTGTACTGTACTGTAAACAGTGAACTATTGAGTTGAAATATTAAACTATGGTGCAGTACCAAGTTGAGTACAGCATGGGGCAGTATTGGACCAATACAAGGCTCTGTTGACTGCCATTATAATTCATTAAACATTAACATTTCATAAACTAAGTTTTACAGGCACCAAAAAGCATAGCCATCATTTGGCACAGGRGCTTTACAGATATAAATTACAATGGCAGCTCTAGGACAAAGTATGCAGGAGGAGAAGCATGGCAAAACTGAGATGACTTGGATGGGAAACGAATCACAATAGTGTGCAAAATGCATACTGATTAGATTTGAAGGACACATCAGGCTGCAGGAGGTCTGGCAGGTCTACAGGAGTCTGTCCATTCAATTCCTGTGTAGTTCATCAATAAAACTTTTWAAAAACTCTAAAACAAACATATAGCTGATAAAGGGAAGTCCAGCCTTTTCCCCCATGTTTAAATTTTAACAATTCGGTTTCAGCTTMAACAAACAGCCTTCGCACAGTTTACACGCTCATTGTGTTGTCAGGGAGTGACACGCTGGGAGATGTGTTGGATTTACTTTAACAAATTATAGCAACGGGTTCCACTCAACTGAATTAAGTTTCATTTACTTTTAAAGTAAATTGAAAAAAAAAGTACATTTACTCAACTTAATTAATGGTAACTAGTTGACATTTGTTTAAGTAAATCCAACACATTTGTTTTTTATGGTGCAGTATGRGGGCCAAAATTAAGACTATACTGCAGTGCAACCAGTGGTTGCCACATCGTTGTAGCAGCCAGCTGTTGATCTCATTAATAACAATGATAACAGGCCCTGGTAACTGAGAGGCCGATGCTGGCAAATGAAAAAGAGAATATTCATTTGCGTTAGCATTGGAGAGGCTAGCGTCTACCATGGATAAGTTGGCGTAAGGATTATAAAGGCTAGCAACTAGCATGGATAAGCTGGCATTACATTCTAGAGGCTAGCACTAGCATAGATATGCTGGCATTAGTTTTGTAAAGGCTAGCAACTAGCATAGATAAGCTGGCGTTAGCATTGTAGTGGCTAGCAACTAGCATAGATAAGCTGGCGTTAGCATTGTAGTGGCTAGCAACTAGCATAGATAAGCTGGCATTAACATTGTAGAGGCTAGTAGCTAGCAAAGATAAGCTGGCGTTAATATCATACAGCCTCTCCGATGCTAACACAAATGAATAGTCTCCTTTTAATTTGCTGGTGCCAGCTTCTGATTACTGTTTTTAACAACTGCTGAAACACAGTTTTGCAAATTAGTAGTGGTGGGCACAGTTCCCCTAAAGCACTAATAGGGGAACTAATTTCCTGATTAGTGCTTTAGGGCTTTTGCTAATTTTAAAATGTATTAGTGGATTAGCACTTGCTAAATTTATAGTTTAAATTTAGAAGCACTAACTGAGGTCTATAAATCTTGTTGATCACTGTTATTGTCATCAGCTGAGGGTGAAAGCTGTCACACATTTTGTTCAAATGTGTGTCACTTATCCACCAGGTGACAATATATGAACTCAAATACAGCTGTGGAATGTCAATGATAAGTCTTAAAAGATCAACATTTTAATATGTGACTCATGTTGTCTGTTGACGAGTCACAAATATATCTATATATATATCTATATCTGTTGTGCAACAAATGCACAACAGATATRTTTATAGATACAAGGCTTGTACAATGCAGCCTAAAGATATTTTCTCCTCAGTAGAGTAAACTGTAGAGGGAACTTGTACAGTTAGTGTATGACATCAGCCATTCATGAAGTAAACAGGTGTCACCAACTGATACACTGTGGGTGTACTACACTGTGAAATAAATATTGGTTACAAACCTGTGCTCCAGTCTAAATGTCCAGATGACAGTGGCAACAGTAAAACAGCTCAAGTTGGACTGCACTCTCTGTCCAGCTACTCACAATGGGCCTCATGCAAGAACCGTTCGTACACACAGATCTGTTCTTAAGTTGTGCGTACGAGTGATTTAGGAGAATTTGTGGCATTCACCAATGTTTTCGTATTCTAAGATTTTTTCCAGATACGAAC
>NW_013952731.1:42134-61560 GCF_001266775.1 Austrofundulus limnaeus
CACGTGCACGAGCAGCTGGACAGAACAGGTGGAAATTTACGCAGCTCATTTACACACTTTTCCTGAAGGTAGAAGAGTTTGTTGAATCTGACGTGACATGTTCGTACGAACCCTTTGTACGAACAAAAGTAAGAGAAATTTAGAATAAGAATATGAACATGTTCTTGCATGAGGCCCATTGTCAGCCAATGGTTGATGACATCATCAACTAAGGTTGCTCTGATTTCATTTGATGGTTGTTGTCTTCTTTATCCATGAACTCCTCTACCAGCTCTACACCTACCTCTCCCCTCTCATTCTCACCTTCCCTCTTCTTCTCTCTGCACGTCTTCCATTGTTGTTGTGAGATCGTTTTATAGTGCTTCTGATTGGAGTGTTAACCATCAAGCCTTTAGGTGTTGGCCAGGTACAACATACTTTGTCCAGTTAGCTCATGTGTTGTCATTTTGAATGGCAGTGTTTTGAAATTGCAAACATGTGACTTTGTGTCAGATTTTTGTGTCTTGTGCATGAGAACTGTGTTCAGTTCATTTAAAAAGGGCCATATTGAATAGCGAAATGTGTGTAAAGCAGAAAATATTTTGAATTTTGGAGACTTGAGAGGTTTTGCTCTTTGTGTGTCAGTTAAAATAATTGTGCTATGGATGTTATTTAAGTGTGTTAGCAATTGGAAAAACTGTAATCCGATCAATAGCTGGCTTTAGTAATAGATATAGCCTACATGGATGTAGCAACCACTGGTTGCACTATAAAGCCTTAATTTTGACTCTCACACCACGCAATAGTTTTTTTTGAGTGTGGTTACTGTGGTGACCCTAATCAGTTATTGGCAACATCTTTACATTTTCTTCTTCTTCTGCTTCTGTTGGCGTTTTCTTATACAGTTTAAACATCTAAACACGTCTGCTTAGCTTTTTACAAAAGAAAATTCTCAGGTCAGTTTTGGACTTTACTGAAGAAAGTTCAGACAGCAGCTCTGAAAACATGTAACAAAACATGTAAAAAAAATCAGAAAAGTGGATGGCTATTTTTATTTGAGGAATACATTACTATTTTTAATCACACCTCGTAAAAAAATCATATTTACTAAGAAATAGGGGTGTAAGAAAATATTGATACACTGAAATATCGCGATATTTCATTTCCCGATACTGTATCGATATTCTAAAGCCCTGTATCGATTTTTAATTAAGGTTTAAAATGTCAACCTTCCTGCCAACCGTTCATTTTTATGTTGTAGTTCAGCCTCTGACCACTAGTTGGCAGCAGTGAGCCAGCCATTTGGCTCCTCTACCTCTTGAGCGCCAGAGAGTAAGGGTAGCATTAGCATTGTAAATAAACATTAGCTTTTCTTTTTTTTTTCAGTAAGAGGTTTTTATTTAATAGAATTTTTGGACAAAAAATCGCAATATATCACAATATGTTGCCTTGCTTACAGTATCGCAATATATCGGGATATATCGTATCGTGACCCCTCTGTTATGATATGTATYGTATCGCCAAATTCTTGCCAATACACAGCCCTACTAAGAAATCTAATGTGACACCAAGTATTTTATATTTAGTTTAAATATATTGGATATAGTTTACAGTAAAACCTAAACATTTCATTCTGCAGCGTGCCACTGTTTGTCAGGCGAAACTGTTTGAAACCATTGAAACGATGACAAATCAGGGCAACCTGAAGGATTTAGTGATCTGTGTTGGATCTTCAGTCAGTTCTTCACGTCACTGATTAACAGATCTCACAGTGATGAGGAGGAGGAAGAACAGACTTTGATTTGTTTTTGATGCCGATAAAACAAACTTTTCCAGCTAAGTTGCGTTTGAAGCTCATAAACCATGTAGGGAATTCTACCACGGCAGGTCAAAAAAATAATAACAATAAACTGCAACAATGTTAGCTTTTCATGGTTGCAACATAACTTGTATGCTTAATAAGACAAGTTAAACATTATTTCTGTAAATTTAAGTAAGAAATGCTTTTAGAAATGTTAAAACTAAAGATCAGAAGGATTATTTTGTAGGATTATTTCTGGTTTGCCATTAACCAGGCATCGTACTGAAGCTACAATATTCTCAATGGTACTTTTTTGTCGTTCAGACATGTTGGAAAGAACCCAAAGTTTCTGCAGTGCTTTTAGAAAGCGAAACAGCAGGTGGTTAAACTCTGCTTCTGCATGTGGTCAGGTGAGAACCAGTGTGTGATGTTCTGGTTAACCTGGAGACGATCAGAGTGCAGCTCAGGCAGTGTTCCTCTGCTCTGATTCTTACAGATTCAATTTAGTTTATTTATATAGCGCCAAGTCGCAACATACGTTGTCTCAGGGCACTGTACATAAAAAGAACAATCTAAAGAAGAAACCAGCAGATTGTGTTGAATCACTTCATCACAGTCTCCCATCCTGAGCAAACGGTGGAGAGGAAAAACTCCCTGCTAATCAGGAAGAAACCTCCAGCAGAACCAGGCTCAGGACAGGCGGCCATCTGCCTCGACCCGCTGGTTGGAGGACAGGAAAGAGACAAAAACACAGAATAATTGGTCCAGGTGCACCTTATTCTGGAATAGATAACTGCTGTCAGATCACAGGATTTATCTTTCTTAGCTGCCCACCTCATCTCTTTATCCCTGAACCCTCTCCACATTTTCCTCGTCAGCTTTTCATTTAGCTTTCTTTAGCTTTCCCATGTGATTCAGTCCAGTTGTAAATAAGAAGCACTGTGAGAGATTAATGTTGGCATGGCGCTCTAACTCTTGTGAACAAACATGGCAGGATATATGACCAGGAATGAATCAGAATTGTTTGATTTGATTTGTCAGGTCTATTGGTGGGTGTGATTCTGCGTTATGGCATTCCTGCCACCAGCTACCACAACAAGACCCCCCTGAGCTGCTCCCTGAAGGAGGGGCCCTCCAGCACCCTGCTGCTTAACGTCAGCGGCAAGTTCTTTGAGTACACCCTGAAAGGAGAGATCAACTCCRGGGAGATCCACAATGTGGAGCAGAATGATATGCTGCGCAAGGTGGTTTTTTATTTTTATTTTACAAATGTTTTCTTGTAGAAATGCATTAAAATCTCCTCAGTTCCTTCAAAAATACTTGAAATCTGCTTCATCTTACRTGCTCTAATTTTATTTTCTTATTCTATTTAGCTACCCTTATGCTGCTTCTAACTTCTAACCAGCATTCTGCTGCTTTTAGCTTTTACACCATTCTGCTTCTTTTAGCATTTAGCTACAATTTGACTCTTCCATCAACTAGATAACATTCTGCTACATTTAGCTTTTAGCTAGCCTTTTGCTACTTTTAACTTTTAGCTACAATATGCCACTCTTATCTAGCTTCATTCTGCAACATTTAGCTTTTATTTTTCCTTTTTTCTAGAGATTTTAGCTAGCCTTTTGCCACTTCTAGTGACTGTTCTGCTACTTTTAGCTATCATTCTTCCACCAGTAGCTTTAGCTTTTGTTGCATCAAGCAACATGTTTTAGCGACTGTTCATCTGCCAGTAGCTTTAAACTTGTTTTGCTAAATTTAGCTCTTAACTAGGCTTTTGTTACTTAACATGCTAAGCTAAACTTTTGCCACTTTTATCTTTTAGCTACTGTTTTGCTTTATTTAGCTTTTAGCTAGCTAAATGTAGCAACTTTTAGTGACTATACTTTAAGCTTTTAGCTATCCTAAAATTAGTATTTAAAGTGCCTGTGACATGCATATCCATGAAATACAAAAGGTCAAAGAAAATATATTTATATTTAAGAAACTTGGCATAATACACATGATTTTACTCATTTTGTCACATAATTGGCATATTTTCTTTTGAACTTTGCTCAGCTAAAGTGAAACAGGAAGTGACATCGAAGGGGGACTCTGAGAAAGAAATCTCCCTGGTTTTTGTTTTATTGAAACATTATTATTTGAACTATGACTCTCATCTCTCTATGATAGCAATTAAAATATTCTAAAGAAACACCAGATTTTTCCCTACAGTCTGTGTTGTTTGCCATTTTAGCAATGCTCTGTTTACATTCAGACATTCCCCTTTGACATCACTTCCTGTTTCTTCACATGCAAATATCTCAACAACCGTTCATCTCAGAGCTGTGAAATTTTTTATTACAATGTGCTATCATTGTTACCTTTCCAAAAAATACATTCATATTTATTATAAAAAAAGATGTCACAGGCACTTTAAGTACCATTCTGCCACCCTTAGCTTTTAACTAGCCTTTTGCTACTTCATGCATTACGTATAGTCTTTAGCTTTTTAACTAGCCTTTTGTTACCTTAAGCTTTAAACTAACCTTTTGTTACATTTTGCCTCCATCTAGTGTTTTGCTACATTTAGCTTAGAATTATCCTTTTGTTTGTCTTTAAGCTGTTTGCTACTTTTAGCTTTTAGCTTGTGTCCTGCTTCTATTAGCAACTGTTTATCTACATGTTGCTGTTGCTCTGCTACCAGAAGCCTTTAACTAGAGTTTGCTACGTTTAATGTTTAACTAGCTTAATTTTGTTTTTTCAGCATTTAGCTAATCTTTTGCTTCTTTTAGCTAGTGTTTTGTCATACTTAGCGTGAAGTTAGCATTTTATTCCTTTTTAGGTTTTAAAAAATGTTCTGCTACTTTGAGCTTGAATATTTCAGTTTCATCATCTTCAGCAGTCAACATTCACTCTGCTTTTTTCAAAAAATGCAATTTCTTTTGTTAATTCTGTTTGCAGGTGACCTTTGACCCTGAGGTTTTCTTCAACATATTACTCCCTCCCATCATTTTTCATGCTGGCTACAGTTTAAAGAAGGTGAGACGTTGCATATGAAATGTAATACTTGTGACTGTTACAGTACAAAGAAACATGAGCTGAAGCTGTTGTTGGGTCTGACAGACGTACTGGATCTGCTGACTCAAACAGGCTGTTTGATTGGACAGATGGTTCCCTCAGACAAACCTTTTTTTTAAAGAGGGAAGTCCAGAGCAGATGTCTTTCGTTTCCTTTTTGGCATTTTTGCTGGCACAGACAAACGACCGGCATCAGAGCAATTTCTGCTTTTGGTTGTTGGATCATGTTTCCACTGTATTCTAACAGATCAGGATGTTTTGCAGTGTTGAGCAAAGCTGGCATTTCGATTGATTCTGGAAAACGTTTGTTGCATTAATGCTTGACTAAAATCAAGCAGCAACAATAAGCCTGCATAAACAATTATAACCTTAAAGTACATCCCAAAGATTCTCAGTGGACTCTGTGGAGCCAATCCACATGTGGAAATGATGTCTCATGCTCCCTGAACCACTCTTTCACAATAAGAGCCCCATGAATCCTGGCATTGTTATCTTGGAATATGGCCATGCCTTCAGGGAAGAAACAATCCATTGATGGAMTAACCTGGGGCCTCATGTATCAACGGTGCGTACGCACAAAAACCTTGCGTACGTCATTATCCACGTAAAACTCTGGATGTATCAAAAAACTCAACTGAACGTGGAAATGTGCGCAGCCCCAYGCCAACTCCAGGGCTGGCGTCGCACTTTTCTATGGTTTTGGTTCTATTGGTGACACAGAGGTGATTCTGAGAAACTGTTCATGATGTGAAAATGATTATTGTTCACACCACGATTAGCAATTATTACATCCACACGGACGCAGTTAGATAAAAGACGTGCAAAGTTGTGCCAAAAATACATTTAACAGGAACAGATTCAGCCTTACTGGAGGATATAATAAATAGTGTAACACGCAGAGCTTTTATTTATAAACAGACAGAATTTTCTGATGACGAGTGGCTCATCAACTGTTTTGAAGAAAAATCATTTTTCAGTTTGGCACTGCTGCGCTCTGGGAGCGCGACGCAGCGAGTAGCTACAGCAGCAGCGATTGAACTGGATTGAACCAGGGGTGTAGCRACATCYTGGGCCCTTTTTAAAGGGGTACCTGTGAGTGACATTTGTGCCGCGGCCAGCTGGGCCTCACCAAACACATTTGCACAATTTTACAGCCTGGATGTAACAGCRCCTTCGGTGGCTCATTCTGTACTTTCTGCCGGGTCCAAAGCTCTGCATTAGTACAGTCCTTACTCAGGCACACTACTTAACTCAGGTCTGATACTGCTCTGCGGGGCGCTTTGACAAGTCCCATATGCAACTGTGTGTTGTACTGAGTGAAATGACTGAAAAGGAACGTAAGGTTATGATGAATAAAACCACGGTTCCTTGAAGGAATGGAACGAAGTACAACACCTTGTTGGCCCCGCATCACAAAAGGCTCGGTGAAGGGCGGTATCTAACTGAGTAATGATGCTGGTGACTCCGAACTTATAGGGTGAAGGCGGAGCCTGTCACCAGACGTTCAACGTCACCGGTCTAAAGACGTGATTAGAGGTGGCTTCAGCCAGGTGCGCGTGTCCCATATACAACTGTGTTGTACTTCGTTCCATTCCTTCACGGAACAGTGGTAATAATCATAACCTTACATTCCTCTGTGTTTACAGTAATTATGGTAATAAACTCGTGCGCAAAGTTAATATTTTCAGACTCAGAATGGATGGATAAACCAGTTGCGCAACACAGCAGCGTGCACACACACACACACACACACACACACACTGACACACAATCGCTTGTTCTTTGCGTGATAAACATATTTTATTCCTATTTTTACTTAGGATTTTTTTCTCACTCACTTTATATTAAATTCATTATTTTTATGACTCTAGAAATCATTTCTGATCGCGCAGGGATCACTCAAACGTGTCCTTCACACATGCAGGAAGTAATTTGCATCTGTTTAATATGTTAATGAAGGCGTGTCAGGGGAGGTGTCTCACGTGCTCAGTTCCACGTTAATTGTGATGTACAAAAGTAATGTTTGTGGATTCAGGCGTACGCACAGTTTGATACATCTGGATTTTTTTGTACGTACGCCATTTTCTGGATTTGACCGTWCGTCAGGTTTCAGTAAAAAATCCACGCAAGTCTTTGTACATGAGGCCCCTGGTCATTCAGTATATTCAGGTAGTCAGCGGACCTCATTATTTGAGCACAGACTGTTGCTGAACATGGACCTGACCACCTGCAGCAACCCCACATCAAAGACCTTTTTATTGGCCACGCAGTGTAGAATCAAACAAAGGAAAATGAAGTAAAATGCGTAACAATGTGATTTAAAGGCATCAGGAGCATCTAATGCTTAACTTTTAGAGTCAACCCAATTCGTTCAAACATAATAAGTCTTAGCAAAAGTAAGTGAGTGAATGAATGAATGAATGAATGAATGAATGAATGAATGAATGAATGAATGACTATAATTCAGTTAATTTTGCAGATACTGAGCTCAAAGTTGATGTGTTAGTCATCCTCAACACATATTTTGAGCACTAAAATATAACGTGGTTCCTAGACTTCACTCCTAAGACACTACAATTGACTTGGGAGTTATTGTCACACATTTTCTACATAAAGTTTGAACATTCTTGAGGTTTACTGTTAAATTTGCTCAAAGTATTCGATGGGGATGACTTTCAGCTACTCCTTATGGACTGAATTGTATAGCCATTCTTGTGTGTTGTGCTAAGGTTGTTTAGCTTTGGTGGCCATCTTGAATTGGTAAACTTCAAAAGGTAATCAGATGTAGACGTTTATCCAGTAATTACTTTCTCTGAATTTCTTTAAAATCCAGTGGTTTATTTAGATATTTTGCTGACACAGACATACATAGAAACAAGCAATAAACCATTTTGTGGTTACAAATTCGCAAAGCGGCAGGGCAATTCAGCTAACCTGGCCCGGGGGCCACAGTTACTGCAGGCCAACAGCTGAGGGGCCGAACATCCAGCTATTAGTTATTATGTAAATAAACCAAGTATTACAAAGATCTGTTACATTTGAAATAGTTTATTTTGCTGCATTTATTCATGAATACAACATAMAGAACCCTATGTAATAAAAGTAGTGATAATTAAGTAAAAAACAAAAATAACACATTCTGCCTCATATTTAACACAAATATTATTTTGACATCTCTGACTTGCCAAATGTTTAAACCAATTTTATTTTCACTTTCATAGTTTTATCGACTGCTTGTAGTTTTAACTGTCTTGGATGTTCATAGAAATGTTTTTTTACCAGCTTGTAGCCAAGTTTCTGATGTTTCTGTAGACACCAAACATGTCTATGTTTAACTAAATGAACTNTTTCTGTAGACACCAAACATGTCTATGTTTAACTAAATGAACTTATAATAATTAAAGTAGAAAACCGGGGGCTTGGGCTTCAGAGATAAATGAACAAATTGGCAGGCCGAACTTTGGTCACTCGTGGGCCGCCAGTTGAATAGCCCTGTCCTACAGGCTCTGAGACATAAAATAAATTTGAAGCTGTTAAAAAAATCCACAAGATTAAAAAAAAAATCAATGAAATTGTCTTGTATCTCCGTATACCTGCAAAAACAAAGAAARTCCATGTAATTKATGGACAATCCATACAACTTGACATGTATATAAATCTGCTTTTTGAGCTTGTTTTGGTTGCATTTTTGCTGCCTTGGTTGAGAGTATATATTGTTGTTTAGATACCAACTACATGTGCAGAAGTCCCAACTGAGTGCTGGATCATTCAGTAAAGCAGGAAGTGGTAGGAGCTAAAATAATCAAATATCCTGTACATCTTGTGGCTTGTTCAGTTTATAAGTAAGAGCAGATAAGAAGAACAAAATCCAAAATGAACTGAAATACTAAACAGCAATGAAAGTGATAATTCAAAATAGTTGTTACAGAATTATTTTTTATCCAGTGTTTGTCACAATTTTCAAAAACCATCAGATAAATGGAAAAAATCTGGTTGCAAACAAATTCAATAGCAGTGCAGGTTTGTTTATATTGAATAACCTCTGACCCCTACCCACAAGGCCGTGCACGTACTAAACTACAGTAACTGTTGCCCACCACCATGAAAGGCAGGTGATAAAAGTAAAATGTGTTTATTTTATTACAAATTACGATTTTTAACAACTAACCTCTGTTTTCAGGTAGCAGTGTCACTTTAGTTTCTGTAACAGTTTCCAGAAACATTTGACTTAATTGGCAAATGTTGCTAAGCTAAAAATAGTTGGCGTGCATAGCTTTACTAAAATTCTCATTTAAAGTAGGCCCAGTGATGGACCTGTTACCTGTCTAAAGAGTACCCCACCTTTATACACACCTGGACATAGACACCAGGTACCTGGAGAGGAGAAGGAGGCGAAGAAAATGATGACAAAAAAAGTAGCTATTAATTTAGCATTAGCTGCAGCAGTAGTTTAGTTTAGTCTTGAGATCAACTTTGCTGAGTCAAATAAAACTCCTGAGGAAACAGGAAGAAGAATGTCACATCAGCACTAAAGGATTAGACTTTTCTTAGATTTACTGTATGTATTAAAAAAAACACCAACATACCAAACATACAAGACTGTAAAAGACATTTATCTTTGTCTTGTAGCTGAGCACTAACAGAGCAGAGCTGTCATCTCTAACCTACAAATTATCTTTTTTTTTCTTATCTGTGTGACAGTTACTGGGGTAAAGGCACATTTCCTGTAAAAATCTGAATCGACAGTTTTATTGCAGAGTCTGAGGCACCTCAGTGGTCTGGAGTCAAATTTTTTTCTTGTTTGTTTTAAAACTAGTCAAACAGCTGGATGTGAGGTTGTTGGACTCCCTCAGTTGTGGCGGTTTCCCAGACCGTTGTTTAAAGATTCTTCCCAACATGAGGAAGTTGTGTTTTCCAAAAACTGTCATTTTATGTTGAACTTTCACAGATAATGTTAATGTCCTTCTAATATTTTATCTCTCACCCCATTTGTAGAGACACTTCTTTAGGAACTTGGGCTCTATAATAACCTATGCCTTTCTTGGCACGGCCATCTCCTGCTTTGTTATTGGGTAAGTTTCTCCTTTTTTTTGTACAAATCCTGAAAAAGTTGGACCGTTGTGTACAATGCAAATAAAAGCAGAAGGCAATGATTTGCAAACCTCATGAACCTTTAATTCACAATGGAACGTGGAAAACACAAACTATTTTAATTATGTAAATGCACTTTTATTGGGGAGAAATAAGGTAATTTAAGGTAAAAACAGATTGAAAAAGTTGGCACAGGGCCATGTTCACTACAGTGGAGGGCAATGACCCACTCTTGTCTGATGTAGGATTTTAGCAGTTCACCAGTTCTCCATCTCTTTTTTTTTTTGGTCTGAGTTTCATTTCATGATGTGAGAGGTGTTTTCTGTTTGTGAGAGGTCTGGATTACAGGCAAGGCCTGTTCATTACTCATACTCCTCTACAGCAGTGATGTTATTAGTGTCTTAGCCATGCTGTAGACACTAATGCACCCCTATACCATCAGAGAGGCAGGCATCAGTGAGGCAGGCGTTGTGTGCTGAAAGCATACCAAATGGTCCCCCATCGTTTTTTGTGTGGAAGCTGTGGCAGCTCTGGTTTCCAAGAATATTTCAGCTTAGACCACAGAACAGTTTATTTTATTGATTTATTTATTTAAAAGGACAATATTCAGTATTCCATGCGCCGGAATTAGCACAACAGCAAAATTTAATTCATTGTCCCTAGCAGATAAAAAAATAAACTGTTATTTAAGCAAGTGCACAAAAAAAGAAAAAAAAAACAAGTGCACAAAACCAATACAAAAATTGATTAAAACAACCCAACAAAACACACAAGCATCACACACTGCAAGTTACAGTCAAAATAGATCTGTTTTATAAATGAATACATGACTGATTTAAGCCAAACATTAAGCTTCTTTTTAAAACAGAACTAACACAGTCTCTGATATCTTTTTGACTTTCTCTTATTTCATTTCTTAAATCTGTTCCTCTAATTAACGTCACCTTTCGCCCAAACTCCACCCTCCATCTTGCTACAACACTGTCACCTCTAGTCTGACATCTAGTGTTTTGTTCTGGATTTGTACTTTTGAAMTGAAGAGTTTAAAGGTGAAGCACGTCCATTTAAAACCCTAAAACCTTATCCCACGGCGCTCTCTTAGATCATCTGGTCAGCTAATTCTGAAGGTCCCTAACTCTCGTCTCAAACTGAGAGGTGATAGATCCCTTACTCAGGTCCAAAACTGTGTAATGATCTACCACTACATGTCAGGCAGTCTCCATCCCTCGATGTCTTCAAGTCTYGTTTAAAACACACTACTGCTCCCTTACCTTTGAGTCTGAGTGAGATGGTGCAAAACCTCACCGCACCGTGTACCATCACTCTGTTCTACGTGTTACTGTAAATATAAATGCTCCATATTTTGACTGTAATTTAAACTATGTCCTGTTGTGTCTGTCTACTGTACAGCACTTTGGTTGGCCTTGTGCTGTTTAAAGTGCTTTATAAATAGAAGTGGTATGGTAAAAACAAAACTTAAATCACTGAACCTTATAAACTACTGGGGCAGTGTGTCCCATCAGTGTATGCGTGTGATTTAAAGCAGTGGTTCCCAAACTGTTTATCTTATGACCCAAAAAATATCCATGGCAAAAACTTGTGACCCCAAATATTACTGGTCTGAGTACATGARCTTTGTTAATAACCCTAAAAACACAGGCTTTTTGACAACCTAAACAGCTTGTACACAAATACAAAATACTTATTTATACTTTTTTGTGTGTTTTTGTAATAGTTATAGGGAAAATATTACATTAGCAATGATTTTATTACCCTTTAAATTRATTTCTGGAGATTATCCAAGGTGCTTCATGACCCATAATTGGGTCCCAAGCCCAACTTTGGGAACCAAAGTGCAGTGGTTCCCAAACTTTTCAGCTTTTGACCCACAAAATAACAGTAGCAGAGACCTGTGCCCCCARCTATTTTTGGATGATAAACATTTGTATCAGGTCAACAAAACATGGGCATAGTAACAATATTTTTATACTACATTCATCCATTTTAAACACACTAACCTCACTCATTTGTAACAGCTAAGACAAAAATGTAATTAATTCAGAAAATCTTTTCAGGACCCCGCCTTGATGTTTTTGGGACCCCACTTTGGGTCCCGACCCCAACTTTGGGAAACACTGATTTAAAGCACTGATTAGATTCTATAGATTGATTTATCTAGATTAGCTTTGTAGAGACATAATAGAGTGCTGTGTGAATGGGTAAATGAGGGCACAGATTGTGGTGTAAAGTGCTTTGAGTGTCCTGGTTGGATAGAAAGGTGATATTTAAGTACTTGGGGTGCAACAATACATGTACCCGTATCGAACCGTGTTGAACAATACAGATTTAAAAAATTTATTTTATCAGCTTATCTTCTGAAGATGCTCTGTGTTGAAGGATCAGTGGATCTGTGTTCGACTACTCCACCTAGGCTGCATTGTCGAGTGCAGATCCACTGAGAAACTTGCTGTTTCAGCAATATTTAATAAAAAAACTGTACTTTTGAGGTTAAATGTTCAGAATTAATTTAAATAAATTACAAGTGAAAGAGCACAGACATTTCTCTTCTTTTGTATTAAAAAAATATTGAACCTTGAGACTAAAGTATTGAACTGAACAAAATTGTGAATTTTTTGTATCGTTGCACCTAATAAGTCCATTTACCATTTATTGATATTACAGTAGTGAACATGAAAAGGCTGTCTGTCTAAAACACCTTACCTAATTTAATAAGAAGAGTCTTTATATCAACTGTAGTTTATCTGTGATCTAAGATGCATATTGAGTTGTGTTGACTTATGTTGTCACATTACACATTTAGGTTTGGTTTGATATCTATGTTGAAGTTTACGACTGTAAATCTGACACAATGTGATTGAGAGATCTAAAGCAGGAGAACAGAAAGAGGAACTAAACGTGTGTACAAACTAATTAATCCAACTGAACATGCACTGAATATCACATCGACTGATTAATAAGATACAGTTTAGAGGTTTAGGCTTTAGCTTCCTCTAAATTTATTTCTATTTAACTTTTTATTGTTAACGGAACTAAAGAAATAATGTAGTGGTTTAGATGTTAGGGGAGCTGTTGAATATGCATGGGAATTCTGTCAGAAAATAAGAGTTCAGAATTCAAGACAGCAGCTCCTCAGCAATGTTTAAAACTCTTACTTTTAATAGTTTTTCTGTATTATTTATTCTACATTTAGTCAGTCGTACACGTAGTACTTTTCAGTGTTTATAAGAGGACGTGTTAAACACTGTTTTTATGCAGGAAATACCAGGTAGAGCTCAGTTCTTGCTTGTTAGCGGTACTCGGTCATAGCAATGAGACGTGTTTAGTCAAAGTTAATTTTATTTTATTAGTAGTCTTCACCTAAAATTAGGATTTGAGTCAAACCAAACACTAAAGGTACTTCAACTGATCATCAAGTCTCTCTCCGTTCACATAAACACTTATTTTTGGGCTGTCTGCTTGATGGTGTGATTTTAAAAAAGCAACAACAACATGGTGGGATACCAGAACCATAGCAGCAGATAAAACATCAGCTGCTTCCTGTCCTGATTTAGCAGGTGTATAAAGTTCTTCACTTTGCTTCAGTCTATTTTAAATAAGCTCAGACCCAAAACAGACCACATTATTTCTAAGTGGTGTTCACAGGTATCCAATATTGACATTTGCTGTTGTCCTCTTGAAGCCTTTCATGACACATTTCTAACTGCTCTGGTCCACCCCCAGGAATCTGATGTACGGTGTGGTGAAGCTGATGCAGGTGGTGGGACAGCTGACTGACAGGTTTTACTACACAGACTGCCTTTTCTTTGGTGCCATCATCTCAGCCACAGACCCAGGTACAACRCAAATATACGTAATTGATTATATTTATTTAGATCTCGTCTGAATTATTATTATATTTTCCTTTGTGCGTAGTGACTGTGTTGGCCATCTTCAACGATCTCCATGCTGACGGGGATCTCTACGCTCTGCTGTTTGGAGAGAGTGTCATGAATGACGCGGTGGCCATCGTGCTTTCATCGTAAGTTTATCTGCCAAATACCCGTTGGAAAAGAAAAAGAATGTCATGTTGGCGGGGCTTGTTGAGGAGGAAACACTTTAATTCTGACTAGATTGATGAGGTAACAGCTAGTGTGAGCAGGACTAAGAACCAAGCTGTCTCCAAACAATTCCAATCCTATCATTTTTAATGTAATTCCAGAGTTGTAAAGTAACTAAGTTCAAATACTTTGTTATTGTACTTAAGTATAATTTTTGGGTATCTGTACTTAAGTAATTATTTTTCAGCCTACTTTTTACTTCTACTTCTTACATTTTTAAAAAGGCAAGAAGGACAATGTTGTTTTTGACTGCCATTTTAATTTCAGTCTTAGTCTTTTGAACAAAAATACTTCTTAGTTTTAGTCAGTTTTAGTCATTTCTATATTTAATGGTTTTAGTCGACAAAAGCTTAATTTTTTTTTTTAGTTTTATTCTTAAAAAAGACAACATATTACAGTAGTCTTTACAAATAAATTTGAGTAATTTGTGTTAACATTTGTGAATTTGTGTTACTCTAAAATTAAAATGCCCAAAACAAAAACATTCTCACTTTGTGACTTTATTTCTCAGAATTTGCTAAAAGTGCAATGGACATACAAAAAACACATGCCCAATTTTATAAGCAATAAAAGGGAACACACATGTTCAACTCAAACTTGTCAGCCAGGATGATGAAGATGCATCTTATTTATAAAAATGGACATCATGCAGTCCTAAACTTTGTAGACTATTAAACTTGTGCAAACGAGTGTTTACATGCACCAGGCTTTTATTCAGAACAGAAACACTAACATGCGCAGTTGCTAACTCCCCCCGGCCATAAAAAAAAAAAAATAAAAAAAAATAAAACCCAAGAGTTTTACTTTTGTCTTGAAAGTAAACAAACAGCTTCTGAGTGCTCAGACTGGACCTGCAACAGCTTTTAATAATGGTGGAGATGTTACTCCCTGGTTTAGATACAGGTGATGGACAGACTTTTTTTTCTCGAAGAGGCACAGGCTGTTTGTCTTCCTTCTTTACTGAATGAAAGGAGGAAATGTTCTGTGCTGCCGTGTGTGCGCATGTGTAACAGCGCTGCTGTCCCTCCCTCCGCTGTACATTCTAAATGATTGACAGACCACCAACTAACATTTTCGTCCAGTCTTRTCAACTTGTCAATTCGTCACGTCTTAGTCATCAAAGAGCTATGTTAATTTCATTACTGTCTCGTTATCGTCATGAAAAGAAGGGGCGTCAATGAAAATATTTCGTCATCGTTAACGAAAACAACACTGAAGAAGTACAAAGTTGTTACTTTTATTTCTGTTATGGCAATATTTATTTRACAAAGACAGAAATACGTGGTCCAAGAATGAAGGTACTCCATCAGATGATCAGCTGAGTTTTATTGCAACAACAGGAAACACAGAGAACAACCTGCCCTGTCTCTGTGCCTCTGCCTCTATCTGTCTCTCCACTCTGTCCACTGTCGAGAGGCCTCATATATACTGTATATTAACAAACACCATTATGTCATCTTAGCAAGATTTGATACAAGGTCAAGGGAAAACAAAGATACACACAGTAGTATCTAAGAATGACTGTTGTTAGCAAATCTTGTTCTGACTTTAATCATTCTATCTGCAGATGAACAGCATGTCATGAAAACCTAGGTCATTAAAGGATGTTACGAATTACTGGCTTAAACATAAAAGTATTAGTTCCATTACATCTCCCCCATCTGATCATTAAATCACCAATTAAATGATCAATAAAACAAAAAAAAACTCTTTAATGTATTTTTAAAAAAACATGTCAACACAAACCTAAGTATATGTACGTTTCTGAAATCCCAACCCTAGTAATTCAATTTTTTATTCCTCCCACAGTCATTTCTAACCCCCCAAAACTTAATTATCACACAGAAGTCTTTGGATCATCTTGAACACAAACAGGATTGTCAGTTTTGTTATATGGAAGGGTCAGAGGTGGTGGTGGGGCTCTGTGAATCTTTGTAGATCTTGGTTTAGCGCGAGGGGCTGGAAGAGGAGGGTTAGCTGGATTTGGGCATTGTGTTTGTTTGATATTAATCTCGCCAGGTTCTTTCATGTTATTAGTAAAATCCAGGAGGGGGCATTCCACTTGCTGTCCTGTTGGGGTCTCAGAGTCCAAGAGATCCTCTGTTTGTGATGCTGATTCTGCAGCTAGAAGTAACTCCTCTCTCTCTGGTTCTGGTTCTGAAGCAGTCTCCTTATCAGTAACTGGCACGCTGTGTTCCACTGATATCTCAGTTTTCTCCAGCTGTCCTTCAGACATCAGCTGTTGTGGTTTTTCCTGTTTGTTTCCAGCCGAAACTTTGTTCAGGAAATACGTACTTCATGTTTGAAGCCAGAAGTTGTGCTCCAGTTTGATTCAGAGTCATTCCATCAGACCTGAAGAGATGTTTTCTCTCCCAGAAGAGGTCAAAGTTGTCCAAAAAACTCATTGAGTGGTCAACACAGAGCTTTTCCAAAAAGCTTGTTAACAGGGGGGAGTAAAAGAAGCCATTTTTGTGAAGAAAGACCGTCCATCATTAAACAGAGGTGGAGGCCTCCGTTTTCAGTTGTCCCCCTCCTACAGYGCTGCTATTGCCAGTATCACTCCACCCCCTGTTAACAATARKTGTTAATTAGGTGTCAACGATAGCYATGTGATGTGAGTATCAGTCACATGGAGGCAGGACTCAAAAGCCTGAATTTTGCCTGAAACTCTCAGACTGAAGAAGTCTCTTGGAGGAGAGACGAAACRTTTCATTAGAGAAGAACCCGTCCAGAAGACCTATACAATTTTTTTCTTTTTGATTTTTTTACCTGGATTACTGAGATGCATCAGGACATTTAGAAAACAACATGTACGTAGCCGGAGGGGTGGGTGTTTGGACGAATCGCCCACTTTGCCTAAAAAGGTCAGACAGCATTTGCTATTTTTTCTTGATTTTATTATTTCTGTATTGTAACAGTCCAGTAGGCTACATGTTACGAGCTGCATTCAGAGTCACACTTTAACTGTCCAGAAAATCATCATCAACACACAACAAAACCTGTCCTGCTTGCAGACRCAGACCCACAGAACCCGTCTGCGTCATTAAAAAGYAACAGGAGTGCGGGACARCTCAGAGCAGAGTTTCGGCTTGTTGCACACCCAGACAACGTTTCTCATTGTTAAAGAAACAAACACGATGCGCTCTGTTCTCATGAGGACATGCCGTGTGTGGAAAACAACCCACCTKGTAGCGCACTATTTAATAAAATCATTTTAAAGTGGGGTTCAGTAGAGAAGTTKTGAACGTCCTTGCATGTCAAAATTTCAAACAAAGATCTGGACCTGTCAAACTCAGAAATACTCTTTATGCTTGTAAGAAAATCTTTAAGTGTGAAAACAATTTTTGTCTCATAGCTGGGTTTTAAATTCAGTCAAACATCAGAGCTGATTTATAACTTTTATCTGATCGTGGATGACATAAAAAAGCCCCCGGCATCACTGAGTCAGATTTCAAATTCAAGAACATTCTCAGACAAATGTCAAGATAAAATTATGAAAATCTTAATTTTAAATTAAACACCAGTAATTTTACATTTATTGTCTTTTATAAAAAATGTCTAAAAAAATCCTGAATATTCACGTAGTAAATTAAAGACGAGCAGTTTTCTCTTTGATCATTTGTTTGGCGAAGAGTCAAACAGCTGTCAACTGTCATCAGTTCATAAAAAGCTACATTTGATGATGTGATCACTGCAGCCATGTAAGAGGAAACTTAAACTGGAGAGAGGAGGAAACATTAACACTTGTTGAGTTAGGTAAACAAAGTTCAGTCCCACGTTAATTTGTGCAGAGAGGAAAACCACCTCCAGACTTTTGACTGCATCTCATGTAGCCTGCATTCACTCACCATCTGACTGTGAATGAAAATGTATAATATTCTCTCTAAACTCACAAATATCAGTGTTTAAGTCCATATTYAAACACATGTCCAGTATAATCATTTTTCCCTGATTTATTTTTTGATGCCTGACCCTGTTTCCCACAGCTTATTTAGTCTCCTCTGGATATTTTGACTGAGAATAAGACTCAGGAGGACAGCTTGAAACTGTGCTCTCTCGATGTTTCTGTCATGGATTGTGAAGATTTTCAACCCAACGTGCGGGCAAACACTCATGCAGAGGCTTCTCTTCTTAAAATAAAACTGTAAATTAACGATAAAACAAAACAAAATGTTGTTGAAGCAGCAAAACTACAGAGCAGAACGTGTGAGTGAGCAACAACTGACGCACACAATGTACAAATGAGAACAAACAGACCTCCAGAGGATATAAAACCCAACTAATTAACCCAAAATAGCAACAGCTGTGCAGAGAACCTGAGACCAGGTACAGGTGGGTGTGGTCCAACAGAACTGAACTGGAGGACAGACTAATCAGAAATACTAAAACACAATCAAAAKACAGAGTAAATACAGAAACGCAGATCATGATGGTTTAAGACAGGAAAAATAAAAATGTTGTGTAGTAATGAGTGAATGAGCTGGATTAATTTATATGTTGTGTTAAATATGTATCAACATTTTAATACTAAACAGCAACAAAACTTTTTAGCAGAACACGTTTATCATAATGACCTTTTTAAAGCTGCAGTCTTTTATAAAAATGTATTTTTGGCATATTTGTTAAAACTGTCACTACGTCCTGACAGATGGATATTAGACAGATAATCTCTGAAAAAACAAAAGTCCTCTGGCTCCTCCTGGTTGTTCTACAGCCATCTGTTCAAATCTAGCGCTCCTGTAGAAAAAGGGCAAATCAAAGCCCAGAGGTTTGTCTCACAGGTGTCAATAATGTTTATGAATGAGCTGCTCACACCCACCCTCCCGCAGCCGCGCACACTCTCAGCTCAGATTTACACTACATGCGACTCTGCTCCGCTGCGCTGCGGTGCTCAGTTCACATCTGGTCCAATGTATACAGCCTCCACTCAGCTCCTCTCTGGTGCGACACACAGGAGGGAGCGTGAGCAGGAAGGAGATCGCACAATAAATCCAGTGATAAATGTGGAAGTCAGAGCAATAAATAATTAATTCTGTGAAAGACAAATTCTAAACACAGCTGAAAACATTGATATAAAAGCTTTTGATATTGTTATGACAATATTTAACAAAGACAGAAATACGTGGTCCAAGAATGAAGGTACTCCATGAGATGATCAGCTGAGTTTTATTGCAACAACAGGAAACACAGAGAACAACCTGCCATGTCTCTGTGCCTCTGCCTCTATCTGTCTCTCCACTCTGTCCACTATCGAGAGGCCTCATACATATGGGTGCTGCACGTGGCTTCAGCGACTGTAATGGTGCGTTCACACCGAACATGATTTCAGCATCAGGAGCCTCAGGTTTACATACAAAGTCTGTGGTGGATGCGCTTCAATC
>NW_013952731.1:63051-67060 GCF_001266775.1 Austrofundulus limnaeus
CACACACACACATACACACAAAATCCTGGCTACGCCCATGAACAGTATTTACGTGAACCTCATTAATATTTGTGTGTTTTTAAAGCTACAGATCTTTCAAATAATGTACGTAAGATATGCAAGATAATAATTGATCCTAATCTCTCCACTAATCCCCGCCTTTAAAATATCTGAGCTGTGCAGTAATTGAACTTTTTCATGTTTTTAGAATAATATTTAATGTTTATGATTTGGGAAAATGTAAGAATTTGTAGATTTTTTTTTCCTTATGGCAATCCTTCTGACAAATGATGGGAGTTACTGTTTAAAAGTATATGTTTAGAACAAGCATTTTTTAAAATACTTAATCTAAATTCAGAACTTCATCATGCCTGTTTCCATTTACTTCATTAAAAGTAATCATCACAGTGATTTTTTGTTAATAAGATCTGACTCCATTGACGTGTTCATCAAAATCCTAACAACTAAATTATTCTCAGTTCCTCCAGATTTGACATGTGAGAATTAAAATGCAGCTTTGTGTTGCTGCTCTTCTTCMCATACACTAACATAAACAGTTAGTACTTACCTAACTCTAAACTCAGCCTAAACTCAATTCACACCTTAGTACTTAACCAAACCCCTGACCTATGGAGTTTAGGACTACCACCATATTAGGACCGGTCTTTGGTCCCCATAAGGACCACTGGTGTTGACAATGTAGGTGTGTGTACCAGAAACAATGCTGAAAAGGTAACAAATAAAGTACACACATGTGTTTCACTGTCTTTGTGACGCTTTGCATTAACACTGATCCTTAACCCTTACCCACCAATGAGGTTTTCCAACGTCAACACATGGGTTTCCTAATGGCCCAAAAATGTCCACAAAAAGATAGCAAGACCTGTGCATGTGTGTACACAAACACACACACAGACTGCGCTCTATCTCCCTCTAATGGGAAGATTTTAGACCTTGTAGTTTTCTCCCCAGTAGATAGAGTACAGTACATTAATAAACCGATTTTTTTTTTTGCTAGAAAATCTTGTTTTTCATGAAGAACAATTCCGACACTTTATTTTCCCTTCTCACAGAAATGAATGCTCAGCTYCTCCACACTGAACCTTTCCCATGTTCTTTAGTCTCAGATTTGTTTTGTGTTTCAGGTCCATTGTGGCCTACCAGCCCACCGGTGGAAACACACACACATTTGACGCCTCTGCCTTTTTCAAGTCGGTGGGTGTGTTTCTGGGCATCTTCAGCGGCTCCTTCCTGATGGGGGCAGCTACAGGAGTCGTCACGGCTCTCATATCCTTGYTCTGCATTAGAACCACCCTCTGCTGTGTTGTGTTTTGTTGTTGTGGTTAAAAGGAGGTCAAACCGCGTGGTTCTTAACTGGGTTCTAACGTCACAAAGTTCACCAAGCTGCACTGCTTCCCTCTGCTGGAGACGGCGCTCTTCTTCCTCATGTCGTGGAGCACCTTCCTTCTTGCTGAGGCCTGCAGCTTCACAGGTGAGCTAAAGTTCAGGTTATTTTTAGACTTTATTTTTGATTGATCTAAAGTTTCAACTCTAAAAGTTAAACAATGTAAGTCACCTCTTCTGATACAAGAAAAGCTTAAAACATACATAAAAGGTGTCAAAAAGGTGATTTTGTACCTACATTTAGGTGTAAGAAAACCTCACTTGTGTTTTTTTAAGATAATGTTTAAAAAGTAAAAACAAACAATTTGGGATCAAAAAACAAAATTGTAACATTTGATTAACATTTGATAAACACTTTACAACAATACCACATGTTAAACATTCATTTTTTAAAAATGTAAATACATTTATTTACCAGAAGATTTATTTTTAAAACAAGTGTTGTATGGTGGCAAAATCATGCCAAAACTCTCCCGCGAGTAAACAAGATCCAACACGAGCAAATTAATACTCTATGCAYGCAAAACTGATACCAGCGAGAGGGGAGTACAGATTTCCGCGAGTGTAAATGGAGATCTGCTTGCGTGTGTGTAGAACAATTCTAGTCGTCAGGTTTACAACTATATGCTGCCGCCTGATAGCAGCAGCAATGTAAGGAAAGTTACTAAAATATTTTAAATAAATGTTAAGGATATGTTGTGTGACACCCAAAATATTATGCGTTGCAAAAGATAAATAACTTATTGTCTGCCCTTGCAGTTTGTTTAATAAAGTTTCTTCGAAAAAGAAATGCTGTCCAATCAGAGGACAGAGACTGTAACCAATAATGTGTAGCAACAGAATGCYCAATGGATCCGCCCACCTACTGATAAAAGTAACGTTAACAGCGAGCGAGCACACTTTCTCCTCTCGCRCCGATCTCTATTTACACTTGCAGAAATCTGTACTCTCCTCTCGCTGGTGTCAGTTTTGCATGCTCGGATAGGAATTTGTACGCACAGAATATTAATTTGCCCATGCAGGATTTTGTTTACTTGCGCGAAAATTATGGCATGATTATGTCACTGTAATTTGGATGTTTTTTTTTTAGTTGTGTTCTGTGTAAAAGTTGTGACCAGTTAATATTTCCRAAGTCGATATGTTTTAAAAATCTCTGAAATTGTTTGGTTTTTGCCAAATTAACAAGCTGTTCTRWGTGAAACMAAGACCAAAGTGAAATTTTTTGGCTTTTAAACACCAGTCTCAAATCTTTAGTAGCATTTCAAGCAATCTCTGCTTTTCAGTTTTTTTCATACCAATGTAATTTCTGCATTACAGTTTTACATAGAAATTAGTGGTTATTTTCTAAATCAAACAGCGGCATCAGCAGCTAGCTGTAGCACTTTGTTGCAGCCTGAGACACTTTCTGCAGGAGTTTCATTTCTGCTGGAACTTCAATGGCACGTGAAACTGACGGGTCTAAAGCAGGGGTCTTCAATGTTTTTCAGTCTGAGACCCCCCAAATTGATAGAAAGATGGAACAAGAATCCCCTCACAGCACTAATAGGCTTTCAGCCAATTATAGTGAACCTGACGGAGCAAACGAGCTGTGATGTAGCGTTGTTCAAAAATGGAAGTCTGAATAATAGCAGGAACCCACTTGGATATCTTTAAACATCTTTATTCTCATCTGGCTCCAATCAGGTCCAAACAGCAGTACTCAGCACAGGCCTCAGCGTAAGGCCTTTGAGCTCGTGTCTGAAAACCCAAACAAAGCAGGCCAGCAGACTGAATCTAAGCAGAGACTCTCTGCACTACTCAAAACTTCTACTCATATAATAATGTACATCTCTTCCTGGTTACACCCCTGGAGGTGGTAACTTTTACGTCAGACGTCAGAACTTAACTAACTTTTGTTTATACTACAGAAAGAACACATCAATCAGATACACACAAACTTTCATTCTCTGTTTTAAACCTTTTGGCTGCAATGATCAGCAAGNGATAATGTCTCCCACCCAATGCATGGAACTGTGGCTGAACTGCAGAGCTCCTTCAGTGACAGACTGCTGCATCCTAAATGCAAAAAGGAGCGTTACCGCAGATCATTCCTCCCATCAGCTGTTAGACTCTATAACCATCACCGCTTGCAACAATCATGATAAGCATCCATATTTGTGTTTGTACATCAAACAACTCTACCTCTGAATCATTACATAAATAAATAATAACCAGTGGCAATTGGACATCGTTATTTCCTTACTGGACTTGACTGAGTTTGAATCAATTTGCACACCCTCTCAGATCATGGGTCTGTCATGACTGTTTTTTCCTCTAATTTATATTTTTCTGCACAGTATCTTGCCTTATTTTTCATTTTTATCTAATTTCATCTTGATAGCCTGTTACAGTAATGATTATTCTTACATTTATTTTTGATCTGTTTATTTTTTATTTACTCTCTTTAATTCTATTATTATTACTACAGTTGATAATATCACAGCAATATACTGTTTCTGTGGACTGATGTATGTACCTGCTGCTGCTACTACACCTGAATGTCTCTGTGTGGGGCAATAAAGGCTGTTTCTATTCTATTCTATTCTATATATCCAACATAGAATGA
>NW_013952731.1:67349-68877 GCF_001266775.1 Austrofundulus limnaeus
TATTCTATTCTATTCTATTCTATTCTATTCTATTCTATTCTATTCTATTCTATTCTATTCTATTCTATTATAAAGGGTTATAAAATAAAACTTGTAGTGGTGGAACCATCATGGAAGAGAACTATTTCAAGACTGCAGTTATCACCCTGACTCTGACCATTTCCTTTTCTCAGAACTGAGATCACTCAAAGAGCGATCTGCTCTTCCACAGGCCACTTAAAATATCTGAACTAACCCTTCAAGTACGGCTGCACCTGACCAGAACGATATCTTCAATTCGTAYTAAAATCACAATCAAATTAGCTAAAATAAAATGCAATGATGCCGTAAATATATCAGAAGCAGCAGATGTTAATGGTAAATATTTGATTCTGTAAATGATGGGTGCTCAGATGTTTGCAGACGTTTCTATCCTCAGCCTGTGTAACGTTGCATGGYTATGTTTCTCTGCAGGCGTCGTGGCGGTGCTGTTCTGTGGCATCACACAGGCTCACTACACCTACAACAACCTGTCTGCGGAGTCCACGAAGCGCACCAAGCAGGTATGGTCTGAACCTTCTCCCCTCATGCTGCTCCGYTGGCTCTGAACCCCCAGATAATCTGAGCAGGGTGCTGGTGCCAGATGGCGCTGCGCTCAGCCTGCTGTGACCTTAATAAGGGCTGTTGGAGGACATGAGTCTTCAGTTTCCCACAGGGGTGTTCAGTCTGCAGACTGCAGATTAGCATGTAGACATTTAGCATGGCACATTTAGGATCAATATTCAGCTGCAGAATCTTATTTCTAATGCAATACCAAGGTATATGCTAATTTTAACAATGCATCTTGGCTAATAATCTTATATGGTTGAAAGGCCCGTTTATTTCCACTTAAATGAAACATTAGTCAGGAAAATGCATCTGTGTTAGGCAGGAGAGGTCTGTGGCTTGTGCTCATAACAGCTTATTCTGCTGTGGTATCTTGTTTTGTTGTGTTTATTTTATTGGTTGATTGAAGCTTAAAGAAAAAAAACTTATTGACAATTTAACAGTTCATTCATTTAACAAACATGCATGCGGAAGAACCATACACAGCCACAAAGCCTGGCACCTCCTCCATACATACTGCTGTGGATGCAGTCCCTTTTTAACCATTATTTGTTGCAAGTCAGCCAACATGAAACAAACAGCTGATTCCACAGGATGAGGTCAGTGTAGAGGGGGAAAAACATTCTCATTATTTGTTTTTTTGTGTTCTCATCACTAAGAAGAAGTGTTATACACTGAAACATACGTTCTGACCTGACCTAAAGTATTGTGATAATTTTATGAAGAGTTTGTTTACAGAAATCCCAGAGCGACTCTGACTCTGTTCAAGGTCATCGGCCTGCAGAGTTGGTGTGTTTTGATTCTGATAATGTGAGACTGTGTGAAACCACTGTTTYCCTTTTCATCCACAGAACAGCTGAAACTTTAAACAGGCAGGACAAGAAGTTGCAATGCTAGATTTTCTGAGATTTTGGCTGTTCTCCATACTTGACGGCAAAATGTT
>NW_013952731.1:70443-73058 GCF_001266775.1 Austrofundulus limnaeus
ACCCACTTTGATGAATTTTTCAAATTTCGCCTTGGGGCGGAGTTATCTTTTCAAAGGGGGGTAAGTTACACTTTAAAATGAAAATGAAAAGGAGCAGAAAGAAGTAAAATATCTAAAATGTCTGCCCCCATTTAACAAGAAAATATATATATTACACACACCCCTGCTTACATATACATAAAGAATTCAAACCCTAATGATCAGTAAAAAGTCAGACTTTATCATTCTTCCAAATAACTTAATAGAACCAGCATTTTTATAATCGCTAGCCAAGTTGCTCCACAACCATATTCCTTGATACATCTCGCTCTCTCAAATTAATTTAAATTTTAGGTTTAACAAACATTTCAAATCCTTTAAAGTACCTATGACATCATTTTTTAAATAATAAATATGAATGTATTTTTTTGGAAAGATAACATTGATAACATGTTGTAAAAAAAGATTTCACGCTGCTGAGATGAACAGTTGTTGAGATATTTGCATGTGAAGAAACAGGAAGTGATGTCAAAGGGGAATGTCTGAATGYAAACAGAGTGTTGCTAAAATGGCAAACAACACAGACTGTAGAGAAGAATCTGAGGTTCCTTTAGATTATTTTAATCACTATCATAGAAAGATGAGTCACAGTTCAAATAATATTGTTTCAATAAACAAAAACCAGGGAGTTTGATGTCCCTTCCTGTTCCAATCTAGCTGAGCAAAATTCAAAAGAAAATGGGCCAATTATGTGTCATAATGGTTCAAATCATGTGTATTATGCCAAGTTTCTTAAATATAAATATATTATCTTTGACTTTTTGTATTTCATGTATATGCATGTCACAGGCATTTTAAGATTGTAAGTACTTTCCTTCTTACTGAAGTTAAATTGAATATTCAAAGGTAATACATTTTTATTAGTCCTCCTAGACATAATCAGCAAAATCCTATAATCAACCAACTCATTAGATTTTAATAACTTCAATTGATGAAACAATATATTCAATGCAAAATAAAAATAGAATTTGTATAGGTTTTGTATGCCTCCCCCCAGACTTCAACACAATAAATCAAATGACTGTATGGTTCTGCAGGTTTGTTGTCAAATGTGGGCCCTTTTCAGGAGAAATAACCAGGCTTTCAAAGAGTTTAAATGTTTTTGAGAAGGAGCATCAACTACAAATTTCTTCACTTTTTGATCTTTTTACTTCACTTTGATTAAAGTTCTTGTATTCTTGTTCTCACCATGTGGTCCTCCTGAACTCACTGGAACTTTGATTTGCGTCATTTCTTTGCAGCTCTTTGAGGTTCTCCACTTCCTGGCTGAGAACTTCATTTTCTCCTACATGGGCCTGGCTCTGTTCACCTTCCAGAATCACGTGTTCAGTCCCATCTTTATCTTTGGAGCCTTTGTATCCTTTCAGTTCCATCAGAGACTGTAGCTCAGCCTGCTGTGTGTATGAAAACAGCTCAAAGCTGTGTGGACCCGTTCTGACTCTCCTTGACCAGCCTGCCAGGTGGCCATATTCATAGCGAGAGCTCTGAACATCTACCCGCTCTCCTTTCTTCTCAACCTTGGTCGAAGAGACAAGATCCGAGGAAACATCCAGCACATGATGATGTTTGCAGGTATAACACAATAAATAATCTTTACTTCATGTATTAGTCTGTCATGATTTGGGGTATTTTACACTCTGCAGGGCTGCGAGGAGCGATGGCGTTCGCTTTAGCGATCCGGGACACCGCCACCTACGCCCGCCAGATGATGTTCACCACCACGCTCCTCATTGTCTTCTTCACTGTCTGGGTCTTTGGCGGTGGAACCACACCCATGCTGTCCTGGCTGCACATCAGGTGAGAAATTACTATTAAAAGAAGTTCCTTTGTAACAGGGGTCCCCAACCAGTAACTCCTGAGCTCTTTTAAAGTAGCTCTTCAGTGCTTATGAAAAGTTAGGAGAAGCAAAATTTAATTTGTCACTGACCAAACAAACTTTCATTTAACTCCAATCAGTCTGATGTCCCTTCCTCTTGGTTGTCAATCAAACCGTTTAGGGCTCAGTTTGGTTGTTCGACGTTCATTTTCGCGCACGCTTTTCATAGCCCTTTGGCACAAACTGTGCAGAGCTCCTGAGAAACTCCTCCCGCTGCGGTATATGTCATTACAAGGGGTTTCTCCCCGCTGGAGTCCACAATGCGGAAAAAAAATTGGACACCCATCACCCGACGTTATTTGTGCACAAATCTGTTGCAGTTAAACCCTGAGTTTGTAGTGTGAAATACACTATAACATGAATGGATAAACACAAARAGCACATTCATGTAAATTCAGTGTTCTTTCTGGTGGTTTCATGTGAGTTGAAGACGGAGGTTTTTTGTGCAAAACAAGCGTATTCCAATGGTTTAAGTTTAAAATTAAATGTTGCAAAAAGTAGCTCTGGGACAATTTAATTTTGTAAAATTAGCTCTTAACGGAAAAAAGGTCGGAGACCCCTGTTTTGTAATAAAATCACAAAAGGTGGAGAAGGTATGAGTGAAGGTTATTACTCATTTGTCCGACATCAGAATATAAGTTTCTGCATTTAGACATTTTGCTTATGCAACATTTATTTATTTATTTATTTGATAAAAAGT
>NW_013952731.1:73123-74450 GCF_001266775.1 Austrofundulus limnaeus
GATAAAAAGTGTTTGTGTACTTGAGATTAATTCCATTGACTCCATTTTTATTCTCTCATTTGTTGGATTTATGGGACAATATTTAAAATGACTGCCAGAATACCCATTTTGCCCTATRATTTTGTTTTTAGTCAACACAAGGCCACGGTGTCTAAGCCCATGTTTTCAAGTATGAAGGATCCAGTGGTGAGCATCAAAATTCATTGTAGGTGGCGACCATCTTGGATTTTCAAATACCCTTTTGGCCTCCATTCCAAGTGGATAAAATATATTACATAACTGTTGTACAGTGGTACACTGGTGCCTGAAAGTTTGTGAATGCTTAACAAATTTCCATGTTGTCGCGTAAATATAAAGTAAGAAATCATCAGATTGCCCATAAATTATACAGAAAAAGATCAGTCATGAGGCATAGTGCCTACTCAAGATAGAATGAGTTTTTGCTAACAATGCCTTTGTTTCACCACATAAAGCTAAGCCATCTAAGCTCATATAAAGCTTAGAYGGGTGAAGAATAACAGTTGTAGCTCAGTCTGTCTTATCTCACCTGCTGAAGCCTGTAACTCCTTCAGTGTGGTCTCAAGTGCTTTGGTGGTCTCTCACTATTCTCCTTCTTACTCAGTCACTCAGTTTTTGAGGACGACCTACTCCTGGTAGATTAATACATGTTCTCATATTCCTTCCATTTTTTGGATTATGGATTTAACAGAAGTCCTGAGGATGATTAGGTCCATAAATGATTATACTTTTTAATAATCTTTGAGTTTAATTAGTACAGTTGCATCAAAGAGTAACTAAMCCCCAAATTAACTTTTATTTTTGCAGATGAACTGTCAAAATTGGGCATTAAGGGTATAATCTTTTAAATTTCTGTGCAAATTTTGACTTTTTTGTGTAAATTCATTTATTTCTGCAAAATTTGGTCTAAGTCCGTTTCGGTGTTGCCCTCTATGGGTCAAACAGTGGCTACTAGTTGAATTTTTCTAATACTTAAAGTGCAACTTACCCCAAAATCAACATTTTTTAACAAATAAACTGTCCAAATTGTGTCTTAAGGGTAATACCTTGCTATTTTTGMCCTAAATTTAACATTTTCATCTAAAATAGTTTAAATCATCAATATTTGGTCAAAAACGGCTTGGTGCTGCCATCTAGGGGTTTAAAAAAGACGACCACGTGTGAAGTACCTTGTGACGTGCTGTGCTCAGTATAAAAGGCTCTCTGCAGAGACACGCCCTGCAGAGATTCAGGAGTTAGCCATAGCATTGTTGATGGTATCTGTGGTAGAAGCTGCCTTCTCCTCAGCCACAGTGAAAACATGGAGTCT
>NW_013952731.1:75580-77058 GCF_001266775.1 Austrofundulus limnaeus
GTTTTATTTGAAAGCACAGATCACAGCAGCAGCTAGCTGTTGCACATGGTGTCCCTTCCTGTTCCAATATCGTAACATTTCTGCTGGAACAACAGCTTGAAGTAAAACTGACGAGAGTGCAGAAGTCTGTAGACAGTCTTTGTGTCAACCGTTATGACATGTTGAAGTTAGGATTTGTTTTAGGATAGCAGTGATCCACTTTGGGCTTTTCTGCATTTGGATTATTAACTAATCTGTCCTGTCGGACCTAAACAATAYGACAGTGTTCCAGTAGTGGGCGTGGTYCCACYAATCAGCTAACAGCTAGTAGCAGAACAGTTTTTTTTTTTCATTTAGCAGATTTAGCTTTTTCACTAGTGGACCAATTATTTCTGCTAAATTAGGTTTTGCCAACTTTAAGTTTGCTAACAGCTAACTGAAAACCTAACCTCAACAGGTTTGCGTCAGTCCCACCAGTCTTCAGCTCCGAGGTGAAAAAAAAAACAGTGACTGTAGTCTTAGTGGTTAGCTGTAAGTGCTCCATCCATCCATGTTTACCCGCTTCTTCCTTTCAGGACCACGAGGGGTCATTGGTGCTCATATCCTGCAGTCACTGTAGCAAGGGGCTGTTAGTGATGGCTTCTGTTTATTTTTACTTGTCCATTTAGCATTAGTGTCTGCTAATTTAATTAATTATTTAGATCCTTTAGTGTTAGCGAAGCTATATTTTTAGCTAGTGTATTATAAGATAGCAAAGCTAAAAAAAACTAACTTCTTGGTTAGCTGTGCCCATCATTGTTCACTTTATTGTGCCCTACATAACAAAGCAGCCATTTTGTAGAGCAGGAGTTCTCAAACGTTTTGGGTCTGGGGACGGGTGAAACATTTCCAGGGACCCCCCTCATAAATCCCATGCTGTTTTGAACACATTTTACTGTCATTTTAACCTCTAAATGTCATGGGAATGTTATTATTGGTTTAGTTTAGTGTGTTTGTTTTACTAGCTCACTGTTCCCCATATGCATTTAAAAAAAATTAACAATTTAAAGAAATTTTTTGAGGACCCCCAGCATGAGGCTCGCAGACCCCTGGGGGTCCTGGGACCCCAGTTTGAGAACCTTTGTTGTAGAGCGATTTGAAACAATGCTGCCCCTCACCTCAAACTCCGGTGTGTAGTTCAGTGGGTCTTAACATTTAATCATGCAACATTTCAAAATGTCCAGACTAAAACTTCTTTTAAGCTGTGTTCAGCAGCAGTCCTTCAAAGTTTTCATCAAGTCTTTGAACGTTTTATTTGATTTTTATAACTTTTCAGATGTTGTTGATCTGTTGTGGCCAATAAATCTTCAAAGACACCTCACTGATTGTATAAACCAGTTATCAGTACGCTAAACATAACTTACCAAACAAACTATTTTGTATCTTCAGTAGAGCTGCCACAAATGATTATTTTAATAATCGATTAATCACCGATTATTTATTCGATTAGTCGACTAATC
>NW_013952731.1:78375-80633 GCF_001266775.1 Austrofundulus limnaeus
ATATTTAGACATTTTAAGCTGAGCTCCATAAAGTATTTGAAAAAAATAACTAAGTAAAATTACTTGAACAGAAAATGACTTTGATAAAAAATAAATTTCACTGATGAGAAAACTACCCAAGTAAAAGTCTTAAAAACTGTTCACAAAAATTGGGAAAGTAAAAGTACTTTTACACACTCTGTAAAAAATTAAACTGTTGAATTTACTGAACCAACCTGGTTCCACTAAACCAGTCTGAGTAAATTAAGTAATATATGTATTTTATTTGCTCAGTTTACTCAACGCGGCTCAGTGGAGCCAGCTGACATGACTGTTGAGTAAATTCAACACTTCATCTTTTAGAGCAGAAACTTCTTTCATGATGAGTTCAAATGTATTTAATTTTGTAACAAGTGTTTAATTTTAAAATAAAGAAGTAAAAGTATCATTTTTAGCTTTAAAATATAACAAAATAAAAGTAAAAGTAGCTGTTTCAAAAAATAATTGGTAAAATTACAAATCCTCAAAAAAAACCTAAAGTACTGTAACGAAGTAAATGTACTTAGTTACTATAAACCTCTGTATAAAGATATCTACACAGCATTGAGGGAAAGTAAATTCAACTTTTCTGCGCTCCTACAGACTCTTAAGTGAACAACAAAATGAATTTAACAGCTAAAAMAGYMGATTTTGCACCATATGTCCCCTTCAATTAAAAATTAATAGTGCTTTTGAGGATTGATACTGTATCAGGAAATGAAATATTGTGATATTTTAGTGTACCAATATGTATTTTTGTGAGTTTTCTTGCATTAAAACTAAAATGAGGGGTAATTTAAAAGTTAGTTTATGTTCTGATGGTTAAAAAGTGATAACTTGAGCCTCACACCAGCAGCTTATTAAAAATAGCCAATGAATAAACGACAAAATGAATAGTTTCAACATAAGCTCTGAATTGTCCTTTTGAAGAGTTGTAGTAATGTCTTTTTATGATTTATGTTTGAACATCTGTTGAAAGCTACTGCCAAGTCCAGGGAACAGTCTGTGTTCCCAAAGCAGAGGATTATTTTCAGCCTCCACTGTTGCCAATTACAGCCATTAAAACCCTCCTATTTACAGTACACGAAGTCTTCCTTTAAAGGAAAAGAATAATTCCACTGCTGTATTTGATGGCGTAGTTGCTATTAACTCAGAAAGATATATGTTTGTCCAAAAAATGTAATCATTGTGTGATAAAACCTGGTGTTTAGAGATCTGAGATCTGTGACTCTCCCAGTTCCTCTTTTAAATGAYGAAGATGGGTGTGTTTTTTTTCCAATCACACGAGCAAACCTCAAATCATATATTCCACTCAGTAGCTTCTCTTTAAATTTCTTCCTTATTTGTGTTTATGATGCGATAGATTTGGCARCGTCAAACGACGTCGTGAAGAGCAGCGTCAGCGTGGAAAGTGGATGTATTTCAGGTGGCGTATGTGAACAGATTCACTTATAATTAAGTGTGGGTAAAAAAATCTGTCTTTTCCTTCAGACTTCTGGGTTTTATTGTTTGTTTTTTCTTCTTTTTTTTTCTTTTGGTGAAGGGGAACTTTAGCTTTACGCTGCAGTAAAAATGTGACCCTTAGAGCTGGTTCCACACGGCTCTGTTGGAGGCACTGCAGCTTAAATAATGACCTCAACAGGATGCAGTAAAAACTCTTTAGTCAAGCTGCTCTTTGTGATGTGAAACTCAAAGCCTGTTCCTTTTTTTTTAAATCTGGGTTGTCTGTATTTTCCACAGCAGTAGGGAAGAAATCACTGTCTGCTGAAGCAGCTCAGCACATTTGACACACTGATTTGTGCAAATCCAGGAAGGTGGAAAGAAACCATGAATTGTGCTTCTTTTTTTATTTATTTATTTATTTTGCTTGCTTTAGTTAGGATTTGTTACACAGCATTCTGAGAGTAAAATTGCTTATGAGGAGTAGAGGATGTTTTTGGGATTAGGATTAATAATTTTGGAGTGAATTCGAATCATAAATGTGGATTTTTGAAGGCAATCTTTTTTTTCTCTTGTATTCTGGAAAGAGTGCACTGGACTGTGCTCTCATCTTCTGGGGGGCCCCTGTGATTGCATCACATCCGATTCTTCCAGATCCTTTTGGCTGCAACTTTTACATCACTATTCTGTCCTTTGCAGGCCTCTTGGCATCTGTGCAACCTTCATCCCCTGATCTTTGTGTGTGTGTGTGTGTGTGTGTGTGTGTGTGTGTGTGTGTGTGTGTGTGTGTGTGTGTGTGT
>NW_013952731.1:81477-82914 GCF_001266775.1 Austrofundulus limnaeus
GACCAGGGAGGATGATTCAACCACTCAACTACTAGATGTCGCTGAAAACAACAAATCCTACACACTGTGCCTTTTAATTTTTAAACCTGTTATTTAAAGCAAATTTAAATGTTTATCTCATTTGTGAAAATTCAAGCTACTAACTGCATTTGAAAACGCTACTGTAGTGGTATCAGAAAGCAAATAAATGGAAAGTTTTGAATAAAAATTTAAATTTATTTAATTCTGAGGCTACTTTAGGGTTTAATGAAATAAGTAGCTTACTGCTAGTAAGCGCTAGCAGCTACTAGCTTAATTTGGTAACACTACTATAAACGTGGTGAGTTTGTTCTTCCTGCAGAGTTCATTTTATGACTAAATTTCCAGTAAACACGCACATAATATGTATTTTGATCTTTTGTTTTTAAATCATGGAGCCTATAATATAATAATGTTTCTGCTGGGAATGTAACATCAAGCCCATCAATTCTTCAACAGCTGATTATATTGTCTTCAAACAAATCAAGTGTTGAAAATTACACAGCGAATCTCACAAACGATATTTCTCTTACACACCATTGTCAGTTTTACATCATGTGTTTATTTTATTAATAGAAATGTGAAAATAATCCAGCTGGAAGTGCCAGCAGCTGCTGTCGGCACTGCAGATAACCACAAAATGTCATGTAAATCTCTAATGTGAGGGAGACATAATATGGAGTTTGCATGAACTGAATGAAAATGAAATTTTGGAAATTAAAGTTGTTTTAAAGATTCTCTGAATCTTTTGATGATATTATGGACAGGAAATGACATCACTAAGTTCCTCTCAATTGTGCGTTGAGAAATGTTTGTGCACACAGTTGTTCACAAAGTGGCAAACTCACCCCATCCTTGCTTGTGTACGACACCTGTTTCTAATTAACCTGTTCACCTGTGGAATGCTCCAAATACATTTTAAGCATTTCTCAACTTTCCCAGTCTGTTTGTATGTTTGAACAATAAACATTTTGTGTATTCAATGGAATATAGGTTTAAAAGGATTTCAAAATCACCTTATTCTGTTTTTTATTTATGTTTTACGCAACGTCCCAACTTCATTTGTATTGGAG
The DNA here is from genome assembly GCF_001266775.1 of Austrofundulus limnaeus. Classification (NCBI taxonomy): domain Eukaryota; kingdom Metazoa; phylum Chordata; class Actinopteri; order Cyprinodontiformes; family Rivulidae; genus Austrofundulus; species Austrofundulus limnaeus. Next base: position 82,569 of record NW_013952731.1, read on the forward strand.
TTGTAAATTATCTGTGAAACCTCAAACTGAAATTGTTCAAAAAGCTGATGCATCTGCAACAGGTACGATTACAGAAAGATTAGAATCAACAGCTCTTTAAAAATGTCTAAAATATCTTTACAAGGGACTGTTTCACATAGTGTTTGTGTTCTAGCATGTTATGAAGCAAACTTTAGGTTCAATGAAGTCAGAGTTGGATGATTCACCCTCCAAGGATTATTAACTTCCAAACAAACTGCTGTAAACCTTTCTTCCTTCAGTCGTTCACTACAAAAAATAAAGAAATATATACTCTGAACAAGTTATACTCTGCGGGGTAAATGATTTTTTTTTTCCTCAATAAATT
>NW_013952731.1:82924-89419 GCF_001266775.1 Austrofundulus limnaeus
ATCCTGGACATCCTAAAGTTAAAGATGTATTGAATAATATAACCAGGTGTCAAAAGTCACTGTTTATATAGTATAATTTCAAATAAAAAGCATAATAAATTGCAAATTGTTGTAATATAAATCTTAACTAAATCCTCAAACCACTCATCTCACGTTACATAAAAACAAGGGGAGTAGATTTTGCAGTGTTTTAATGATGTTAACGATTATTTCTGACTCTAAGGAACTAATAGTTTCTGGTTAGAGGACCTGAGTTGATGCTTCACCTGAGCTGTAAATGATCTCTTGACTCKGTTTCACAGGCGGTGTTGTGGTGACTTTTGTTTCCTCTCTGATCCACCAGTAAACACAGTTTAACACAGCACCTGCTGCACGAGTCCACATCCAAGCAAACAGATTATCTCCTTTATCTCCACATTGGGCACTCACTGGGCTTTATATTTATATTACTGCTTCTCAGATCTTCTTTTATTAATTTATTTTGCTTTAGGGTAAAAATAACTTTTCTCAAAAAAAATCTGATTTAGCGGATAGTGCACACGTTGTTTAGGTCTAAACAAACTGAGCTTGTGTGTGTTTTTGCATCAGCAGAAGCCTGGTTGKTTACATTATGTTCTCCTACTCTTCTTTAAATTTGCGTTTGCATTTCCCTGACTCTCACAGGGCTGTGGTGGCTGGGTGATTTTCTGCACAGCTAACCTTCTGGATAACTTCTGAGGTTGAGAYTTTGTGTTTTTGAGTCATCAGTGAGAGTCAAACCAAACCTCAACCACGTTTGTTTTACACTGTGAACATAATGTGTCTGAGTGACAGCTGGGTTTTWTTTTTCTTTTTTGGTTTGATTTTTCATTCTGTGCTGCTGCTGGTGTCATGGTTAACTGTTAATAACCATGTCTCATGAGCTCATCKTCTTTCTGCTTATCCTCTTGTGTTSCAGGGTCGGCGTGGATTCGGATCAAGACCTGCAGATGTCTGAAGACCGCTTCCAGGTCTTGCAGGGGGTGAGGATCTCACTCGGATGAACTCTCTGGCTTGCTGCTCACATGACGGAAATGTTTCTGGTTCTGCTATTTTATGTGGATGTGGTTTAAAGTCAGCAGGTCTGATTGCCTGTAGGTTTTTGTTGAAAATTAGGAAGAACTTTTTTTAACTACTGGGTGGAATTTATTTTTAACTACTTGTTTGTGCCATTTTATCGATTTATAATTGATTAGTTTTTTCTTAATACATTGCTATGAGGAATTGAAGACACAATAGACATAAGCTGATTTGCAGTAGACCTCTGAGCAGTCATGCATATAAAATGGGCTGCAGTTTAACTTTGATAATGAATACCTAACTGGAAAATATGTTGGGCTGCTGGAAACTATTGAAACACTACGGAAGGCAAAACAAAACAAAATCACAGCAGATTAGTTTGTCATCCTGTGTTTACTGAAGATTTAAGAAGCCTGAGGAATAGAGAAGCGTACTAGCAGAGTTTCAGTAACGAGCACGCGTAACTGGGATAAAATAGATGAAGATATTGGATGTTTGATGGAAACAAGGAAGGTCAGAAGTTCCTCTGCGTTTTTGTGAATCTAGAGAAAACATGATTTGGTGCCACGTGAGGAAGCTTTTCTGTATGAGGAAGTCCAGTTCAGCAAAATGAGACAAGTGCAGGACGTGTGCAAGAACCACGAGACCAGTGGTGGGAACAGCTAACCAAAAAGTTAGCTTATTTTACTAACACAAAATTAATAAATATGTCAAATGAATTAGCGAAAGCTATTGCTAAACCAGTAAGCATTTTAAATAAATTAGCCAATGCTAATGCTAAACTGCTAAGCATGCAAAATGATTTAGCAAATGCTAAACTGCTAAGCATGTAAAATGAATTGGCGAACACTAATGCTAAACCAATAAGCATGTAAAATAAATTGCAAAAGCTAATGCTAAGTCAGTAAGCATGTAAAATAAATTAGCAAAAGCTAATGCTAAAGCACTTAACATGTAAAATAAATTATCATGAGCTAACGCTAAACTGCTAAGCGTATAGAATGAATTAGCAAAAGCTGATGCTAAACCACTAAGCATGTAAAATAAATTAGCAAAAGCTAACCCCAATACTAAAACAGTTAGCATTGTAAAATAACTTAGTGAAAGCTAATGCTAAACCATTAAGCATGTAAAATAAATTAGCAAAAGCTAACACTAAGCCAGTACGCATTCAAAATAAATTGGCAAAAGCTAACGCTAAGCCAGTTGCATGTAAAATAAATTAGCAAATGCTAATGCTAAGTCAGTAAGTATGTAAAGAAATTAGCAAAAGCTAGTGCTGAATCGCTTAACATGTAAAATAAATTATCATAAGCTAACGCTAAACTACTAAGGGTATAAAATAAATTAGCGAAAGCTAATGCCAAACCACTAACATATTAGTTGGGGTTATTTTATCATTATAACACGTCGGCCTGGGTCCTAATACTTAAACATATGAAAGTATTCTTTTTCCATGTGTTTCTCCAGGATGGTGCCCAGGCTGAGGGACAGAGTAAAACCAAACAGGAGAGTGCGTGGCTCTTCAGGCGGTGGTACACCTTTGACCACAAGTATCCTTTTTGTTTCCTGCCACACATGTAATGTGAACCATCAAAGCAAATATTTGTGTGATCCCATGCAGCTCTTTGTGCCAGTAGTGGGTCTTACCACCRGGCAGGACGATTGTCTGGTGCTCCAGTTTCTGTTAGGTGGATCATCTTGAGTGCGGCATCAGATTAATGAGCAAAATGTTTGCTTTTGGTGCTTAGCCTAACTGCAAACACGAGCTAATGTGTTCAGCAGCTCATCCTTTTATTTCCCCCTCCCTCCCTCCCTTCAGCTGAGCAATTGTCTCCCCAGGCGGTTGATTGATTGTGTGCCCTTTATAGGTRGAGCAGCTGTTATTTCCAGTAGGAACTCTCCCTGCTGACAATACCTGCATTGTGGAGCCACATGCCAGGTGGATTTAGCTGGTTTCCCAGAAGTGACACGTTTGTGACACAAAGCTGTATTTCTGTGCTCTGCAACAAGTTTCAGTAAGGATGACAGGTGGAGTTTCTGTCCTTAGAAATTCCTTCATTACAAATGAGCCATCCCCCCGTTATTCTCCGATTACTCATCACAAGTAAAACTTTTCTCAGCTTCTCCCAGAATCTTCTACCAAAAAACTCCAAATACGTCCTAGTGACAAACATCCTCCCAACATTGGGGTTGGAACCCTACTTATAACGTCTTGTATAGGGTACTGAGTTAAACAGACTCTTAATCACATTTATTTTTTGCTRCTCTTCATTTAATCCCAATCCAACCAGGATTCACTGAACCACAAGCAGATAAAACCAGAATCATGTCCAGTGTTTAAAAAAACATAACCCATACCTTTTGCTATGGTGCCTCTGAATCATAAATCCACAGGATATATGAGCTGAGAAACTACATCTCCCAGAGTGCTTTAGGGCAGTGGTTCTCAATCCTGGAGAGGGGGTTCTCTGCAGATGAGTAGGTGTTTCCAAGGGAAGGCGGTTCACAACAGACACACCTGATTGGATGATCGTTGCTTCTGCATTTCTTTATATTATTAGCTTACTTTGGAAAGAGACCCTTTAGAGCAGGGGTGCCCAAACATTTTTAAACCAAGATCTACTTTTGAGGCTGCTGCTTTGCCGAGATCTACTTTTCTATCCAAGGTATCAAACACTTCACATTTGTATTACCATTTAAACGTTTGTTTATTTAAACCAAAAACAAATAAGAAACTGACTTTTTATTTATTTATTTTTCACATCATGGCAAGTAACATCTTTAACAAAAATCTAAATGTAGCACTTGCCTAACTGCAGAAAAAAAAATAATGCAAAGAGTTTGGATGACAACCTATCATCGAGATCTCCTGTATTTTTTATGCCACATAAGGCGATCTACCTACACGCCTCCGCGAGCTACTGGTAGATCGCGATCTATGTAATGGGCACACCTGCTTTATGGTCCATATTGGAATTATTTAGCCCTCCCCCGTCATTTGACCCTAAAATTAACCCCTTSAKTCTATKATTAAAATTAACCCCYATGCCTCAGTTTTGGCTGCTAAAATTAATGTGAAAGTAGTTAAAGTCAAAAGTGAAAGAAAAATTAAAGAGAAGAGACGACCTTTTCGAAAAACAGAGCAAATACAACTAGCCAATCAGTGTTTAYGCTTAGAARCACCTACTCTTTAGAAATGATTTAGCGTTTTCCCCAAACAAAATCACCTTTTCTGATCAAATCACAAAGATCTGAGTGGATGAAGGAGACTACTCAATCTGTATCACATCTTCATCTCCTTCCAGTTGAAGACTGATGCAGGTGGACACACAGAAGGCTAAATATGCTACACACACGCACACACACACATACACAACACGATGCAGTGGTGCATGTGTGAGGGGGATAGTTGTTTTTGTTAGCAGACCTAGCAGAATGTAATTTAGCAGAAGCTAATTGGTCCGTTAACAAACAAAGTTAATGAAAATGCTAATTCACTCAACAAAAAGTTAGCTTTGGTATTAGCTGTTAGCACAGTAACAGAACTGTGCCCACCACTGACTAAATTCCTTGATTTGCAGGCTGTCGGACAGAGAGAACGTGGCCTCGACTCATATTTGTCATGTTTACCTCAGATAGTAAGTAAAAAGCAGCAGTGGTGAGCAGCACTAATCTAAACATTAGTTCCACTAGCTCTAAAACACTAACTCAAATATTTAGGTCCCCTAATTCTAAAGCACTAAAATAACCCATTCAACCCATGAACATTCTTCAACAGACAACATGAATCACATGTTGCCATGTTTCTCTCTTAAGACTTATCATTGACATTCCTCAGCTGTATTTGTGTACATATATTGTCACCTGGTGGATCAGTGACACACATATGAACACAATGTGTGACAGCTTTCACCCTCAGCTGGTAACATGAACCTTGATCAATAACATTTATAKACCTCAGTTAGTGCTTCTAAATTTAGCCTATAAATTTAGCAAGTGCTAATCCACTAATAAATGTTAAAATTAGCAAAAGCCCTAAAGCACTAATCAGGAAATTAGTTCCCCTATTAGTGCTTTAGTGGAACTGTGCCCACCACTGTAAAGCAGACATGAAATGACAATCCTGCTCACACCAGTGCTGCACACAAGTTATCAAAAACCACAAAGAGCACGTAGAGAGAGCCTGGTAAAAACCAGACCCTTGTCCTTCACTTTGCTTCATACGAGGGTCTCGACTCTCTGCTATAGAGAAGCAATTCTTGCTGGAGGCGTGGCCTCTGCTGAAGTTTAAAATGATTGGATCAGTTGGCCGCGACGTATGTCACTGTGAAGGAGGCTAAGCTAAGAAGCTAAGCAGACATTGCGTGTGCTGTAAACAACCCTACTGAGAGGAGAGAAGTACCGAGCCGAACGAGACGACTGTAAATGAGAGCTGCTGCTTTGTCAGACAAATTTAGTTTAATTTGGAAGTCTTATCAACACAGACTGGCTTCATTCACTTCCTCCACTGCTGTATGCTAAAATAACTAGCAGACACTGYGCAGAAAATCAACGTTCTGTTCTCTGATTGGCCCGGACGAAATGCTCCCGAAGAAATCCTTGTCTATGGTAGAAATCCCAGACGGAGAAGTGAAGGGAAACTAGAATTGAGCAGAACTGCGTAGGAAGACAAGAGCCAGGTTAACGTAGAGTAGAAATTAATTTTTACCAAAAGACAAAAACAATATCCCTAAATGAAAAACAATAAACAACAAAGTTTAACAAAGTTTAACAGCTGAGTGGTTTGCTTTCCTCGACAGGTTTTYTTGTTTAGGCATAAATAAGATTGTTACTCCTGCTTTAACGCATGTTTTAATAACTGTTGTCCTGCTTGGAGTTTTCTCCCTAACAACCTTTCAGCTACCTGAAGCCCATTCTGACCCACAGCGGCCCACCTCTCACCTCCACGCTGCCTGCTTACTGTGGGCCTCTGGCCAGCTGTCTRACCAGTCCTCAGGTGTACGAAGTGAGTGTCTGACTCTGTGCTGGTTTGTTTTAGATGATTTGARGTCTGACTTAATGTTGTCAGTCATGTATGCAGTTTTGTTTAGCAATAATTAATCATCCACACATCTCCTGGATATTGAAAGAAAGAAAAAAAAATGGTTATCAGCTGCAGGTTTCTTTGCTTTATTCCGATCCTGTTGCCACCAAACTTTATTTATTTGCTGAAATTATGTCAAAAATATGCAATCAAAATTCTCAAAGACAATCAAACAAAAGGTCTTGATGCATCCCAGTAATCCAGGTAGAAAAATTGAAAAGAAAATTAAATAGGTCCTCTAGACCAGTGTTTCCCAAAGTTGRGGTCGGGACCCAAAGTGGGGTCCCAAAACATCAAGGTGGGGTCCTGAAAAGATTTTCTGAATTAATTACATTTTTGCCTTAGTTGTTACAAAGGAGTGAGGTTAGTGT
>NW_013952731.1:89824-93661 GCF_001266775.1 Austrofundulus limnaeus
TTGTCAAAAAGCCTGTGTTTTTAAGGTTGTTAACAAAGTTTATGTACTCAGACCAGTAATATTTGGGGTCACAAGTTTTTGCCATGAATATTTTGTGGGTCAGAAGATAAAAAGTTTGGGAACCATTGCTCTAGACGGGTTCTTCTTTAATGAAATGGACGTTCTCACCACCTAATAAAAAATGAACAGGTATTAAAATGTTTTGTAGGAATGTGTGAACAGAAAAATAATATATTTACTCAAAGTATGTTTGTTTCAAGACATGTGTGCGCTTCACTGTTTGAACTTTGGAATATTTGTGACRTTTTGTTCTGAACAAAACCTTAAATGTAAAAACAAAAAGGAAATTTAGACTTTTTTGGGTGATGATTTTATTGGTTTTCTCACTGTAGTAAAGTGTCAAAATCAGCTTCAGGTATGAAAACATYTGTAAACATAAACCTTTGCGTACAGATTGTTACAGTTTCAGATTTTATAAAGCAAACTTTTAGGATGTGAGCTAGCTAAATGTATCAAAACTGTAAAAACGGGGAAACTAAATCTACGACAAAAATCCAGTATTGAAAGAAAGTTTAGTTTACAACAAACAAACAAGTAAAAGTGTGTGTGCCTGTTTGAACGTGTCCTTGTTTTCAGAACGCTAAGCTAACGCCTGGTTCTTCTGGTTAGACAAAAGACTTCAACAATACTTTTTTCTCATCTGGTTCTTAAAAAATGACAAACTGGTATGCTTTCCAATCCGTGTAAGGTTCTTTCTTTTGTTTATACCATTTTCAAAACAAATTCGTACAAAGTACAACTGGTTTTTTTTTCCGTTTTTTAAAAACTAAATGTAAAAATGTCAAATTGAACTACTGGTAAATAAAAATCCAGTGTTTGATTTTTGCTTCAGCTCTCTAAATCCAAAATAAAATATACGGTTATAGTTTTAATATGTAGTAATTTTGGAAATGATGGAAGAGTTTATAGTGGTTGGAAGAAAACTGCTTAAATATAAACGGTTCCTAAAGATACCGACCATGGCTTCACTCAGACTCTGTTCTGCATCATTTTGAATATTGAAGTAGTGTTGTTTACGCTAAATAAGACAAACATTCRGTCGTTTCTAAAGGGAAAAAGTAATGTGCCATGATTTCTGGTTTGTTCAGGTCACAAATGGTGCCAAACAGAATATAAAGTTTGTCTTTGGTTTAACCATTAAAATAAAAAAACATAGCCTTTTTCTGTTTTGCAATTGCTGTTTTTCTGATTGAGGTTTAAAACAAAACTAAAAACAAGACACCCGATTATTTATTATTTTATTTTGAAAAGAAAAATCAAAGAACAAACCATACGCAGATTCTTATTAAACCTCCTTTATTTTTTCAAGTGTAACTTCGTCATGAGGTAGTAAATTTAGATAATTAAAAAGAACTGAAACATAAAACTGCAGAGTTTCTTTCTCTCTTGTCCTGTAACATTTCTGCAGTCTGCAAGCACCGAGGGYTACAGGACTTAAATCTGGTCTCTGTGTCAGACAGTAAACAGTAAGAACTGAGGCCTGCAGCTAAAAGGAAAAAAAACTGGATGGATGCATTCATTCGACACAAAAGAGTCTTTTCAGCTGCGCCTCGATGATGACCAGTGTTCAGACAGATATTCACTCAGATATTTTCAACACATAATGACTCATCCAAGTTTCAGTCAGGCCTGGTTTGTTATCAGAAAATCATTTCACGTGAAATTCTTAATTTAAAATTAGATTCATGTGCTTCAATATTATTTAAAAAGAAATCTTGAATTCAGCACAAACTGTTTTGTTTTATTGGTTTGTAGGTTTTGGTTTATCAGGCCGGAGCTGCCCGCCGGGGGGGGGATAAGGTTCGACCCTTCTTAATCAGGTCCGAGCAGGGCTCTGAGAGAGACCAGTTTAGATAAAACCCACTGCCTGGTTGCTTTTTAATTACTGATTATTATGAGATGTAGAGCCAGGAGAAAAACAGTGCCTAACTGCAACTGACATCAAAATGTTACACAGTTAAAAACATGTCATACTTGGAAAAATAAAAATCCACCATTTGTTGCCCAAATGACRGTTGACTCTCACCTACAACCTACCTTAACTGTGCCAGCCATCTTTAACAGTGTTGTACATTTACAACAGCCAGAGTTTATTTCCTAAAAATTAAAATCTATCCAGTGGCTCATGAGATATTTTACTAACAAAGTTGACTAGTTATAAGCAAAGTTGTAAAGTAACTAAGTACAAATACCTTGTTACTGTACTTAAGTAGAATTTTTGGGTATCTATACTTTACTTGAGTAATTTATTTTCAGCCTACTTTTTACTTCTTCTTCTTACATTTTCACACAGTTATCTATACTTTCTACTCCTTACATTTTTTAAAAAAGGCAAGAAGTAGAAAGTTACTTTTATTTCATCTTTGCTTGTTTTCATTCCAGCTTGTTATTGTAAAAAAATAAATACTATCCATATAAATTGTGCTTCCTAGCTAGAGTGAATTTAATTGTGGTTGAATGAGAAGTTTAAATATATAAAATTCTGATACCATATTAGTTTGTACACAAACAAATCATGTCACTTCAGCAGGACATAATCATTCAAATAAAAGGACTGTACTTAAGAAGTATTTGTATTTCATGAATTATATTATTGCATTTGGCAACTAGAAGCACTCGGAGAGTGCAAACCTCCGCCAAGACCAATTTCCCCCATCCTGTAATAGAGTTAATGCGCAAAAGCAGAGATGGAAACACATTTGCCGATGAAGTTCTGACGTAGCGAACATTTAAGCAGGCAGTATGCACTCCCTGTGGAGTCCAATGTGAAAATAATAAATAAATCAGACTCGTCACCCGACTTTATTCATTGTCAAACTGGTGTGGGATTAAGCTCCTAAGTTTTCATCAGTCACATTTCACCATGTAGAACATCTGTTTTATCTCCTTGCATGAGTTTGTAATGGTTTGACTCTATAAAGTGCTTCCTGTCTCCCCCTGTCTCCAAACTTTGAGGCCCAGCAGCTCTCTGTTTACAAGCCTAGTAGCGAGAAACTATTTTGATTGGTTGTTTCGGAAATGTGTTGTGTTTGAGGAAATGGGAAAAATAGGTTTCATGGTGCAGTCACGCACTTCCTGGTCAGCAAACGTTCTCTAAATGCGCACCAAATGTGTAAAAATGTGCACATTATGGCAAAAATTATTCATTAAATCTGGTTTTACCATTACTTTTATAAAGTTTGAAGTCCTTGCTGTCGAATCCAGTTCAAATGAACACTGAAAGCTCTCACTGTTTTATTCCAGAAGACCTGTGAAAGCATCACAGCTTTGCCGATCTCAGAGGATTAAAAGAAAAAAATTCCTGTATCCGCATCGTGTTCCTGAACATCACCAAAATGTAATGGTGTGTTACTTGGGCCAGTATCCAGTAAAAATGTCATGACAATCCGTCCACAAGTTTTTGAGTAATGTTGTCCACAGACAAACAGATGGACATAACGCGACCGAAAACTTTACCTCACCCGTGGCGGAGGTAATAATATAATTATCTATCTGCAGCCCTCAGATATATTTTCATTATTTTAATACAACATAGTCATTTTTGCAATTTTTGGGGAAGTCACCTCCTAATAAATGTCATTACAAAAAAAATCTAACTCCTCATTTCAAACCAGTACTTTTACTTTTAGTATATTCATTTCATTCATTTCTTTAAAAACAACGTAAATTCAACAACAAACAAAAAAATACAAATCACAATTTAAATCAAAGGTAGCAGAAGAAGAAAAATTCTTATTAAAAGGAAAATAGTTTGCAAGTTATAAATAAATATGTATG
>NW_013952731.1:93860-97737 GCF_001266775.1 Austrofundulus limnaeus
ATGTTTGCAACAGATGTGGATTTTTATTCCAGGAAAAAAAAATAAAACCAAGATAAGATGAGTTATAGCATGATTGTCTAGAAAATAGTTAGCAAGTTATTATAAATATGTACGCATCGTAAATCAATATTCTATTAATCAAAATGTATACAATATTAAAACTGTTTTCAGAATATAATGTAACACACCTTTTATAATTAAGTATAGAAATCGAGCACATTCCAGAAGTCTATCATTTAGCACATGCGCGGATGAGCCGACAGTACGGATCGTGCTRCCGGGAYGGATCGGGCAGCCGCAGTTCTGTTTTCAGACAGTTTGGAAAAAAAAAACATGGAATCAATAAAATGAGCATCGACTTGTTTCTGATTCTGGATCCAGTTCTTTGAAGACGGAACATTTAACAGTTTTTAAGACAGATGACATGAATGATGTAATGATCTACAATGACAAACAACGGTGCTGAGTCTGTAGTTTGTTCATTAAGTAATGGTTGATTGGCAGAGCTCACACACTTGGTTGAATCGTTAAAGTTTCGTCTCAGTTTGAGCCTTTTTGCAAACAAAGTGTGTCACTTTGACCATCAGTGCCACTGATTGGTCCTGAGTGTTCACTGGTTTGAAAAAGTGATGTTTGAGTCGATTGCTGCATGAAAACAACCAAGAAATAATCTTTCCAGTAGTCCATGAAATATGTTGCTAACAGACTTACACAGACAGAAAACTTTATTGCCTGACCAATTTAGCCTTTTTGTTGTTTGGTGATAAAAACTATAATCTGACTTCCTGTGACATGTTGCTGTTAACTTGTTGTCTGAAAGCTTTAATCCTYTAAAATGGGTCATGTTTTTAATTCTAAAATAACAACATTATTTTACATTATTGTTCAAACGGGACCCAGATGAACATTGTGTTTGGGACTACTTTGAGCCGGATCACAGCCGTCTGTTTGACCTCTGCACATCAGTCTGTGCAGCGTTACGCATGGCTGCACGTGTCATTCTGTTACTTTACTTTAAAGTTGAGCCTCTTTTTCATGTTTCTGAATACACGGTGGATTTATCTGCACAACCCTCCTCGTGTCTCTTCAGAGATGGTTGTCGACGGGATCTAGTTGTGTAATTTTTCATCTAATAATCCTTTCAGTGACCCGGCACCGCCTCGTCCTGTTCTCCCCGAGGACATGGATCGACTCTCCACAGCCAGTTGGGTCAATCAGAGCAGGGAGGATGTCGAGTTCAGCTCTTTATTATTTAACTACGACGCAACATGTGGTTTTGTATTGAGCGTGTAGCTCAGGACTATTCAACAAGCGGCCTGTGAGCCTGATAGGGTTCTTTTTAAAACGACTGTGGACCCCACAGAGCTGCCGAACTGCTTTGTCTGAATATGAAGAAACAAACCACCAAGTGTTTGAGACTGACCCGTCCTTCTGACCTGAGCCACAACCGCTAAAGTCACGTTAGCTAAGCTAGCTAAGACCAGGATGTTTATTTCAAAACCAAATAGATGGAAAGTATGTTTCAAATGTTCAAATAGTATTTTTGTTCATATTACAACAGGAACCAGTTTTTAATGTTTAGAAATGAGAGTTGTAGCCATTTTAGTTGAACCCTGATAATAAAAGTGTAATGTCATGCTATATTTGACCCATCATTAAACCAAATCTGGTCAAAATGACCTGAGCATATTTTCAGATTTCTGCTGTTTTAGCTACATTTTGACACCTCAATCATCCTATCATGAGCTATTCAGAGATATGACTCCATTTGTCTTGTTAATCAGGTGAACTCATTAATATTTGGTTGGAATCCTATTTTAAAKGTGTTTTTAATCTGAAATTATAAAGGGGAAAACCTTGAACAATATTTGGACATTAAGATTTTCCAGTTGAAATGGAAAAAAATTATATTGCAGGAAAATAAAAATAAAAAACCTGCTCAAAATCTTTTTTTTTGTCGCTACTGCTCAAAAAAAGGCTTCAGAAAGTCTTTTAGATATTTCATATTTCATTCAAACAACCCATAGATAAGATGTTTATTCATTAGATTTCAACAAAATGCAATTGTCACGAGTATTTTAACCCAGAGGCCCTCAAACTGGGGTCCCAGGGGTCCGGGTGCTGTAAATTTAGGGGTCCTCAAAAAATAATAATAAACTGTTAATTTTGTTTTTCAATTAAAAACATCATAAATGCATTAGGGGAGTGATGCAACCAGTAAAATAAACTTACTCAAGCAAATAAACTATAATTATTCTCATGGCATTTAGAGGTTAATATGGCAGTAAATAATTTTTTAAATCGGCATGTTTTATGAGGGGGTCCCTGGAATATTTATATTTAACGGGTCCTCAGATGCACCAATGCCTGTTTCTCCTCATAACACTTTTCCTCGGCTCACATATTGCATGATGTCCCTCAGAGTAAAAGTTGTAAATGACTCTCAGCTACCACCATTAACTTTTAGCCCAATATCTGTAAAGCCATTTTTTAAAACCTCTATGTCAGTCATCTTGAATGTGTTTATTCTTAAAGCTAATCAGAGTAGATGTACTCATTTATTATTTTATGTAAAAATAAGTTTGGTGGGAGGTGAGAATTATGACCTGTGGTTCTCAAGCCCCCCTGTAATTTTAGATCTGGCCCATTTMTCAGTGTTTTTGCTTTAGTTCAGTCTCTTCTCTTCCATAAAGCCAGCGTCCTCTCTGATCCGTCCCTCTGAATGTCCTCCTGCGTGTCCTCCATCTGTGGACGCGTCGTCCCCTCTAAGCCCCCCCCTCATGTTCTCATGTTTGCAGAACCACGAGCAGCTCGGGGACCCCGACTCTGACCTGATCCACAACGACGCCGACCTGACCTTCATGTTCGGCGACGCAGCCATCACGGCCAACGGGGCGGATGGCKCCGGGGGCCCGGGCTGGAGCGCCAACGGGAAACGGAGCGGCAGTGCGTCGGAGGAGGCGCTGGAGCGTGAGCTGGACTCCCGGGAGCAGGAGCTGCTGAGCCGAGGCACGCGCCTGGTTTTCCCTGTCGAGGACCACATCTGACAACCCCACCCCCAACCCACCACCACCACCCCTGGTCTTGTCCCCTTTGCCTGAGTCCATCGCCCTTCCTGACCTTAAACGACCCCCCCACCCGACGAACAAGTGGCTGTTCGTCAGAGATGAAGCAGATTGGAGAAATGAAAGTGGACAGGAAGGAAGGTCTGACAGCGACTCTGTCAGGCAGAGCTCCAGGAGAGTTTGAGTTTATTCTGAAGAAACACCCGTCTCCACTGGTGACAGGAGAGGAAAATGTTGACGTGACTGTTTCCACAGCACAAAGGAGAGGACCAATGCGGGAGTAAAACACCTGTGCAGGATTTTATCTGCATTGGTGGAAAATACAGCGTCGTCATAAAGACGTTGTGGTTGAGATGAAATGAAACCTCAGTCTCACATCACGTGACGGGACCAGTTTGTTCGCAGGAAACTGCTTTCTGATCAGCACTGTCAAAATGTGGCTTAAAAAAACTTGATTAAATGTGCGTCAATYGTCTGCTAAAAGATTTCTTTTTGTCTGTTTTGTAAAGAATCTGCTGAGGACACGCTGGAGGATTTGAAGACAGGAGAATCCAGCTGTCTGCGTGTAAATATCTGCTGCTGCTATGTTTACCAGCTGGCCTTGATCGTTATCTGTGTCCGATGGTTTGTTTTTGATGACACAAAAAAGGATGTCAAGTTTCTAAATTTAGATTAACTTCATTAAAAAAATACTGACATGGGCTCTTATTGTTTAAAGTGAAGAGAACAGGCCTTTGTAGCATTTCTTCCTCTATCTCAGTTTTATCAAAGCTTACTGGGACATTTTAGAAGAGGAAGTAAAACATCATATA
>NW_013952731.1:97747-99898 GCF_001266775.1 Austrofundulus limnaeus
ATATATATATATATATATGTTTTTATGTTGTGACATAAAATTTTGTTATTATGTGATTATGTGATTATGTTGAAAAGTTATAAATATCTTACCTGTTGTAGATGGCTCTTTGAGCAAACTCACTTTGGGTAAACTGTTTAATTCTGACAGGACTGGTGAGCTAAATCCTGCAGGTTTCAGACATCTCTCTGTTCCAACACGCCTTATTTAAATAAATGGGTGATTAACAGGCTTCTACAGAACTTGAAGAGGTGATTCAGTCACTGAATCAGGTGTGTCAGAGCAGAGAAACAAGTAAAACATGCAGGAGAGAGACTCACCAGGACTGGACACCTCTTCTGTACATATGTTGTTGTTGCATTTGTAGAAATATTAAGAAATTATTTCAAACTGAAGCCATTTAAATCCATCTACTGCAGGTAACATGTTATTTCTTTATAACTTTTCAACATAACCCAGACTTCAAATTGAACAGATTATCCTTTTAAGTTTTTAGGTGTTGGAGACAAAACCCTAAATAAAAGTGACATGTTCTATGAGCCTTATCAGCAGACTGTTCTGTTGATTTAATAGAACCATAATTGATTCTTAGTTTTAAAGGAATGTAAAGATATAATGGTTTTGCAGAGCTAGCTTGGTTTTGTCTCTATAAATCCTGAAACCAGCACCTTTAATTCACTTAACATGCTGCATGTAGCTCGTCTTACTTGTACAAATACTTTTGAATGCTTTGAGTATTTCATTTCAGAACTGGTATTATTTTTGAGAGGCTGCTATGCAAGTTGAATCTAAAAAACAAAAGTCAACATGTCAAACTGGAAACGAATGTGAAATAAAATGGTAACRTCAGCTTTACACGGATATATTTTTGTAAGTAAAAAGGGACTTAACTGAGAGGTTTAAAAACATAAAAACTGTT
The DNA here is from genome assembly GCF_001266775.1 of Austrofundulus limnaeus. Classification (NCBI taxonomy): domain Eukaryota; kingdom Metazoa; phylum Chordata; class Actinopteri; order Cyprinodontiformes; family Rivulidae; genus Austrofundulus; species Austrofundulus limnaeus. The sequence continues at coordinate 98,667 of NW_013952731.1, forward strand.
TGTGTGTACTCTATATTTTGAATTACTTTTGATGCATCATCTAACTGGAAATAATGTTGCCTGTCTACAGGCTAAGCTAACCTTGTTAGCTTGATTAGCTGTTATCAGATTTCATGGAGGGGAAAAAAGGTTTAAATGTAAAAGTGAAATCAGTGTTTACACACAACTCTACAACTACTGCTAAAGTCAAAACCTGTCAAACTGTCAACATAATAAAATGCAACTCTAAAGTATTTACATTATTTATGCCTTTTAATTCACATGTACAAAAATACAGCATCCACGCCTTCCTAAAATAATCACCCAAGCCCAAATGTTTTTCAGGAAATACTAGACTTAAAGCAAAATTGTACCATATAACATTTTTAAGATTCCTGACAAACTTGAAAAAACTTATTGGAAGATGTCAAAATATTTCCATAAATGTAAAAACAGGTTAAATAGAATGTTAAAAAATAGGTTCTACACTCCAAAGTTTAGAAAATTTTTGATGAAAATAAATGTATTGTTTTATGAATTTATAGCAAGAAATGTAAACTTTTTTTTTACACCGTCTATAGGCCAAGTTAACCATTGGTGATGAGCTGAGGTGGGCACAGCTGACCAAAACGTTAGCTTCAGCTCATGATTGGCTAACTAAAAATATAGCTTCGCTGATGCTAAACATGTAAAAATAATAATACAAATAATGGAAGCTGACCTTAACTAGTAAAGATTTAGCAGAAGCTAACACTAACAGCTAATTGCTAACCTGCTAAGATGGCCGCCATTCAGTCTGCGTCACATGTCTTTGCTTCGAGCTGAAGACTGGTGGGACTGACACAAACCTGTTGTTAGTTAAATGTTAAGTTTTGACAATTTTAAATTTTCTAACTCAGCAGAAGCTAATTGGTCTGCTACTGGTTCTTAAAGTTAATGAAAAAGCCAATCTACTAAATGAAAAATGATTCCCACTGTTAGCTTATTAGCAGAACTGTTCCACTGGTGATGGGACTTAGGGCCATCTGGATTTTGTGGATCTGTTCAGTTTTAAACATTTAGTCATGGACAGCCTATGCGACTCATCGATGGTTCAAAAGATTTGGATTTTTTGTGAAGATCACATCTTTACTAACCAGCTTATTAGCTTGAGTAGCTAATTAAAGTGAGTTAAAATACAATGGGCCTCATGCAAGAACATGTTCGTATTCTTCTCCTAAATTTCTCTTACTTTTGTTCGTACAAAGGGTTCG
>NW_013952731.1:101099-103162 GCF_001266775.1 Austrofundulus limnaeus
AGGCAGAAATTTGCGACATTTAAACTAAATATTTTCTGACATGGTAAAGTCAGAAATTTACAAGAAAAAAACTTGTAAATTTATGAGAAAAAAACTGAAGTTTTCAGGAATGGCTAAAGGGTGATTCCACCTGTTTTCATTTGAGCATCTTTCCTTTGCTATAGTTTAAAAACTAAAACACATAAAGACCTCAAACCTGGACTTTATTATTCTACTCGGATTGCAGAATATTTAAAACCAAGGGTGTGATTTGTGAAACATATTTTATTTGTGAAGCTTGAGTATATGGTGATTTCTGCACTTTTATGGATTTAAATACAGGAATTTATAAGTTTTTCTTGCAAATTTGTGACTTTTCAACATAAAAGAATTTCCAGGTTTTTTTTCTCAAAAATGTCTGAAATTAATCTCAGAAATTCTGAGTTTTTTCTTTCAAATTTACAACATTTGGAGCTCAGAGAATTTCCTTGTTTTTTCTCAAAAATTTCCGTAATCAATCTCAGAAATTCCGAGTTGTTTCTCAGAGATTTGCTCCTCCTTTTTTTTTATTTTCATCTGAAAAGTAGTTGTAAGAAACTCATTTTCACTGAGGGCCACATAAACTAATCAGGAATCGTCACACTCCTCATGTCATTGCTACGACTAAGCACTGCTAACCTACACTGAGCTCTACCTGATATTTCCTGCATAGAAACAGAATTTAAACACATCTTGTACACACTGAAAAGTACTTTGTGTACGACTGAATAAATGTGAAATAATACAGTAATTCTAGTAAAAGTAAGAGTTTCATTCACTGATGAGTTGTGGTGAGTCTTGAATTCTGAACTACCCCTTTCCTACAGGGAGTTCCAATGCCTAATCAGCGAGCATTATGGGAGATGTAGTTTATGGTCAATGTTGGCTTTAAAGCTGCTTATTTTGATACGTTTAATACAACTAAAGTTCAACTAAATTCTTGGGGTCACAGATACCACCTTTTAAATTGTTTATTTTGTTATTAAGTAATAACTTCAAAGTTTACCATTGATATAAAAACTATTTTCATTTTTAATTAAGTTTAAAAAAATGGCGGGGGGCTTTTGGCAGGCCTGGAAGTCACCCACAACCTTGAATTTGACACATGCTCTAGAATGAGAAGACGTATTTGACAGTAAATGGTGCAACAGACATTCTCATTAGTCAAGGCACAACTTCCAGTTTCCTTTTTCTAAGCATCATGAGCGTGTGTGCAGATTTAAAATGAGATTCTTGGGTCTGATGGTTACTGACTGATATCTCCTGTTTTGAGCAGCTCCTCCTGTTTTCCACAGTAGTCTGTTTAAAATGTGATTAGGAGATTAAGCTAAATATAACACCATAGAGTTCACCTCGAAGCCTAGAGACATCTGTACTTCACTCAGCAGCTGTCAGCTGTTTTACAACATCAAAAAAAAAAAGAAGTAAGTCCTCTGGATGARGTATTCTTTAGTGAAATRTTTCATCTCTCCTCCAAGAGACTTCTTCAGTCTGATGAGTTTCAGGTGAACTCAGCCTCATAAGCACTGCCTCCATGAAAGAAATAAATRCTTCTTGTGTTCGTTACCAAGATGTGTGCGAAACCGTACAGAGAATGTGCACAAACAATTGAGTGTCTTAAAGAGCAGCCATACAAAACCCAGAGCTCTGCTGATGTTCGGTTTAATGGTACCAGAAAATCAGACTGAATCAGTAAATCACAGAAGTATTTAACATTCGCTTCAGAGCAAGACGGGCCCTGTCTCTGTCAGAGTCCTGCCCTCGTACAAAATAAATCTATTCYAATGATTAAAAATTCAATCCAAGATGTGTTGTATTTGTTATCAGGCATGTACCTATTAATCATCAAGTTAATCAAAAGTCACAATTAACAGTCATTGCAGTTCTATCATGAAACAACCCATACTATGTGTAATGTAATTAAATCAGTAAGTAACATAAACCCCAATAATTTTCTTCATCCACATGGTGGACAAACAGGTTAGTCATATGCAAAAGAGGGCCATTGACTAACAATAGGCTTGATTAGCTCTATTGTTCATAGA
>NW_013952731.1:104637-108152 GCF_001266775.1 Austrofundulus limnaeus
CATCAAGGCTCTCTTTTCCACCTCCTCCATGTACAGGTTTGCAACAGTAGGGGAAACTGGGGAGCCCATAGCACACCCAAGTTTCTGCTTAACAAGAAACCCAAAGAGGATTTCAGCCAACAACCAAGTGAAAATGAAGACCATAAACCCAGACCCAAACCAGTCGTCATTCCATATGTAAATAGTCTGTACTTATATAGCGCCTTTCTATCCATCCAGGACACTCAAAGCACTTCACACTACAGACATWCACCCATTCACACACACATTCACACACTGATGATGGCAAACTACAATTGTAGCCACAGCTGCCCTGGGGCACACTGACAGAGGTGAGGCTGCCATACACAGGCGCCACCGGACCTTCTGACCACCATCAGTAGACAAGGCAGTTAAGGTGTCTTGCCCAAGGACACAACGACTGAGTCGACTGGATGGGAATCGAATGGGCAACCTTCCGGTTCCAGGACGACTCCCCTAACCACTCTACCACAGCTGCCCCAATGTGGTGGGAGTTTCAGAGAAACTGAGACGTTTATTCTCTAAACATGACGTCCCAGTGGCTTTCAAACCCCAAAACACGTTACGACAAAGATTAGTTAACCCAAAGATCCAGTTCCCTGGCAAAATCAGAGTAATATAGTATATGCTGTTAAGTGTCAGGAGGACTGTGATCAGTTATACATTGGGGAAACAAAACAGCCACTGTYCAAAAGAATGAGCCAGCATAGACGAGCTACATCGTTGGGTCAGGACTCTGCAGTTTACACTCATCTACAGGTCAAGACTGCAGTTTACACTCATCTACAGGTCAGCGGTCACTCTTTCAGGGATGAAGATGTTCTCATCCTTGATAGAGAGGAGCGTTGGTTTGAGAGAGGAGTGAAGGAAGCTATCTTTGTGAAGAAAAACCATTAAACAGAGGTGGAAGCCTTCGCGTCCAGTTGTCCTCCTCCTACAATGCTGTTATTGCAAGTATGACTCAGCCCCCTGTGAGCAAAAGGTGTGAATCAGGGCCCCGACGATAACCAACACAAATACGGAAAGAGAGACAAAAACAAGAGGACGTTGAACCCCGCTTGCACTCACTACATTTACATAAAAAAACACCAAATAACCACAGCCGAAGCATCCAAACCAATAAGTCAGGTGATGGGGCACATGACCCTCTATGAACAATAGCGCTAATCAAGCCTATTGTTAGTCGATGGCCCTCTTTTGCACGTGACTAACCTGTTTGTCCAGGTGGACGCAGTGCTTATAAGGCTGAGTTCACCTGAAACTCATCAGACTGAAGAAGTCTCTTGGAGGAGAGACGAAACATTTCACTAAAGAAGAACCCGTCCAGAGGACCTACTTATTTTTTTCTCCGATTTTTTTCTACCTGGATAACTGAGATGCATTACAACGTTTTACATCATCTTTAGCGCTGTATCAATCAGTCTTTGATGGCTTTTTAAGAATTCATATTTGCATATAAGTAGCTTTACCTTAATAGTTGTATTCTGTAGCCCTTCTTTTGATACTTGCAGCAGGTGGAGTTCAGATTCATACAAACACATTTTTGACTGCTTTCTTTTCAATATTCTGCACAYAACCTGTGCAGCCTTCTCTGTCCACTTCTCAACAACATGAACTGCCTGCTGAATTAATGTATGAGCTGTAAGGTGTGAAAGAAAGGCATCACCATGGGAGATGAATGTCGAGCCGTTTTTTAACACCAGGGAAAATCTTGTGTAAGTTTTCCAGCTCAGTGGGGAGCTCAGTGAGGATGTGACTGTAGCTGTGGAAACTGTTGCCAAGCTGTGTGCAGAGAAGGTCATTTAAACTCAGCTGGAGGGAGGAGGGCTGGGAAACATCCACGCTCACAGTGCAGCGTTACAAACATCACCCATTTGTCATCCTAAAAAGGAGGCTCAGAAACTATACTTTTAAAATATTTTCTCCATAATCTGAAAACTAAACATATCGTAGCTTTTGTTGTTAAAGGTTATTCTGAAGTGGCATTCTGTGGGAAAAGTAGTGAAAAATTAATGTATGGGATAAATCTTGTGCCAGCAGGAATTGAATTTCAATTGTTCATATTGAATCTGAACGTGCATAATTTGAAATTGAATGCATTGGTTTGAAAATTTATTTTACTAAATTGAAACTGAATTTAATGATTTGAAACTGAATTTAAAGTTTTGCATCTGAATTAATTTGCTTTGAAACTGTTTTTTGTTTTATTAAAAATTCAGTCAGACTACTTTCACTTTTAATTCCATAATTCAATTTCAGTTCCAAAATTCAGATTTTTGTGTCACACATCCTGGTCCTTGAGAAAGCCAGCCAGAATAATCAAACACAGATCCACAGATTTATGTTTCACTTTGGTGAGGTTTCCCTTCTGTAATGTAACAGAATTGATGCAATCCACAATAAAAGTGACAAAAACACAATTATTTTATTGCAGTGATTAATTTTACCTATATGTAGAAAATGTTACATTTACATCACATGGATCACATATTGATCAGATGCTGCTGCTGACTGGTGTATGTAACATTTTCTATAGGTAAAATTAATTTCAATTTCAAATTATGCACATACAGATTCAATCTGAACAATTCAAATTCAATTCCTGCTGGCACAAGATTTATCCCATAGTTGTCCATATATCTCTGAACATCAGTAAAAAAAAGGTTTAAGACTGACATGCTTGATAAGCTAATGACCAGTACAAACAAAAGCAAAGTAAAGTGGATCTTAATAGGATCCAGTCTTCCTTTTTTATAGTGGTTTGTGTAAACACTCTGGTATTGTAGGGACAGAGTTGGGCACAGTTGCTAAGCCGCTAATTTGATAATAACAGAACTAGCTCCTCATTTAGCAGATTAGCCTTTTTGCTAATTTTGAAAAATGGTAACGGTCCTATTAGCCTCCGCTAAAGCAGTTTAGCTCATTTTAAGTCAACTAATAAAATTCACAAGTGTAAAACTTCTATTTTTATGCCATTTATCCTGATTTAAATAAAAACTATCCCTCTTACAAGCAGGCCTGGATGTGTCAGGCACCCTGTGTGTAGCATGTAGCGTCTTTAGCAGCTAAGCTTCAAACTAAGGGCGTCAAAAAGAAATAAAATAATATTTAACAATATTTAAATAACAAATACAAAAAAATTATGTTGTAGAAAAATTATTGGCTATTAGTTGTTTGACTAACTTCAAACAGTATTTATAAAACTACAAACTCAATCAAAGACATGCTTTATTATTAAAAAAACGGGTTAAACTAACTCTGGCTTGGATTGGCAGATTTGACACAGATGGTCCCACCCACCTTCAAATCAGACCAATAGAAAACTAACAGGTTTGTGTCAGTCCACCTGTCTTCAACATGACAGAGAGTGACAGATTGTGTAACAGTCATCTTAGCGGTAGGGCTGTGTATTGGCAAGAATTTGGCGATACGATACATATCATGACAGACGGGTCAGATACGATATATCCCGATATATTGCGATACTGTAAGCA
>NW_013952731.1:108482-110035 GCF_001266775.1 Austrofundulus limnaeus
GGCTGGCTCACTGCTTCCAACTAGTGGTCAGAGGCTGAACTACAACATAAAAATGAACGGCTGGCAGGAAAGTTGACATTTTAAACCTTAATTAAATATCGATACAGGACTTTAGAATATCGATACAGTATTGGGAAATGAAATATCGCGATATTTAAGTGTATCGATATTTTCTTACACCCCCTACTTAGCGGTTAGCGTTAGCTTCCACTAATTTTTTTTTATCTGTTTAGCGTTAGCAGAACTAAGATTCTTGTTTAGCGTATTAGTAGTTAGTGTACCTAACTTTCTGGTTAGCTGCCCACTACTGGTTACTTGCATGTGCAAATGGCAGCAGTTGCAGCACTTCCAGTGCAGTTTAGGGTTAATTCTGTTGTCAGTCCTGTGAAATATTAGCTCTATTGTTTTAATCTGAAGTTGTTTATCTAGAACGGGTAAGATAATAATTCCTCATTACTATTCTAACCTAATTTTAAAAAAGCAAAGATATGTCTATTTAATTTTACACTCCTGCTACATTTACTGACATTAAGTACGTTTTTCTGCAAAGCCATGGGAGCACTTTAAGAATAGCTAAATGGAGGGCTAACAAACAGAAGCAGAGGGAACTGCTGAGACGTCATGAGGACTGTGCCTGCTGTCACTTGTCCCGCTGGCTATATTTAAAGTACTGTCTCCACCTRAGAAACATGAGCTGTAGCCTCGATTGTCAATACGTGCACCTGCTGTTTTTAGTAGCAACTGGCTGCAGGAGTCTGTGTGCCGTGGCTTGCATGTCAACATGTTAATAAAAAATCCTTTCAAATCTGGGTCGCCCAGCTGTGTGCTGAACTGTACTCCCCCCACAAAGAAAGTGAATAACGGACAACTGTCTGAGAACTGTTAGTGGGTTTTAATGCTTCATAACAGATTAAACATCAACTGACCAGTGTTTGACTGAAACTACCCCCCTCAGTAATAATCAGCTGTCACATTTAGGAGTCGTGTTTTTCACTAAGGCACGTTCCAGTTGTTTCTATAACTTCAAACATGTATTAGTTTCAAACGTCTGRGTCAAAAATCAAACTGGATGAATGGTAACGAACAGTAGGGCTGCCACAAACGATTATTTTTATAATCGATTAATCACCGATTATTTTTCGATTAGTTGACTAATCAGATCATATGTTAATTGAATATAAAACATACAGCTTATCACGCCAGAACGCAGCTGCTATTATATAACCATGGTTAGATTTTAGCTATATGCTAACAAAAATAAATGCTGTGGAAGGTAAGTTCTGCTCTGCAGATATTACACAGGTTTCTCTTTCATTTTCTTAAAATGATCCCACACTTTGAGCTCCGTTGACAGGTAGCCATGATACCAGAGCCTGTCTGTATACAGGTGCTGGTCATAAAATTAGAATATCATGAAAAAGCAGATTTATTTCAGTAATTCTATTTAAAAAGTGAAACTTGTATATTATATTCATACATTACATACAAACTCATATACAGTATTTCAAATGTTTATTTCGTTTAATTTTGATGATTACAAATGACAACAAATG
>NW_013952731.1:111275-113497 GCF_001266775.1 Austrofundulus limnaeus
GACCAGCACCTGTAATGTCTTGTGACGTCCACGGCCTACCCCAGTTACCACTACTGTGCATGTGTGTCAAGGACAGAAAGGCAGATGTGGCAGTGGAAGCTGTCAAAGCAGTTTGGAGAGAAAAAGAACAAAAAAAAGAGAAAACGATTAATCGATTACTAAATTAGTCATCGATTATTTTAATAATCGATTAGTCGTCGATTAATCGATTAATCGTGGCAGCCCTACCRAACAATAACATGTTTCTATTCTTTTCTATCTAAACAGTTTAAATAGCTTAAAGTCATCTCTGACACATCTACAGGTATTCCAAGAGAACAGTTAGAGGAACCAACTTCTAAAGTTGAATACATGAACGCTGGTAAAAACAAACAAACTGGAGCTCTTTGTGAAACATCCTGAACAAGAGGGACACCACAGCTTCTGACCGAGTTCTAAACTAGCACAAAAAAAAAAAACATCAGTACCATTTGTTGTTTGTTAAAAAAAAAAAAAAAAAAAGAGGAGACACTAAGGGGTGTGTCTCTTAGAGAGTCTCGTGGGTTATTAGAAAATTTCACACCAACGTGAGTGAGCGGTCAAAGGGCGCTGCGGCGCTCTGGATCCTCCAGGGGCGAGGGTAGAACAAAGCCTCCTCAGTTTGACCTTTTCTTTTGGGAAWAATAGTTTCTGCTTTCACAGCTCCGTGTTTGAATTGTTCAACCAGTCCGCTGCTGTTTAGTTTCAGTAATAATCAAGACTGCTGTCTTGTTTGCTGTTTAGCTTGGACTGAAAAGTTGCTGACGTCCTGAAATCACGCCCCCGGGAAAAGGACGAGACCCGTCTCTGGTTCTTTTTTACGGCCCTCGCTTTGTGAGGGATTTGAGGAGGGATTAGTGCTGCTAAAAGGGCAGAAGGATAGAGGCTGGTCTGTGTATCAGCAGCACAAAACCAGCCTTTTCCCTTATTTTATCCCCCCAGCCCCCACCCTCCTGCCAGAACGGCCCTCTCTTCTCTCTGCTGGTGTCCAACAGGCAGCGCCGTGAAAACAAGCTCCCTTCTCATCGTCTCAAACCCATCTCTGTGACGGGCTGCTCTTTCCACTGGTTTTTACCCCCTCCTCTTCCACCGTTTTCTCCAGTTCATCGACCCGGCTCGCTGAAGAAAAAACAACCCAAGAGGCACGTATGAGAGCCGGCCGTGGACCACATTCCTGCAGCTCCTTTAGTTATTCCACCTTTCGCCCTCAGCACTGAATACCAGGACCCTGGAGGAGGGAGAGGGAGAACAATTAAACTCRAATAAAATGAGAAATAAATTCAGTTCAATTCAAAAATACTTTATTGTTCCCAGAGGGAAATTAGATAATTAATGAATATTAATGCTGAGAGCTGACAGCTCTGACAAAGACGCTACAACAGAGTTGTTAAAGTTAAAACAAAGAGCAGAAGCTAAAAGCTGCAGAAGTGATGGAAAAAGCTAAAAATAGCAGGGCAGTAGGGAAGTGAAACAAAAAAGCAAAATGATAGCTAAAGCAAAAAAAAAAACATGAGCCACTGGCTAAAAGTAGCAAAACATTAGCTAATTTCAGCAAAAAAGGCAGGCCACATAAGTGTCAAAGCATGAGTCAAAAGGAGCTAAACAATAGCTGAATTCAGCAACAGGCTTGTCAAAAGCTAAAAGTAATAAAAGCAGCAAAGCATCAACCAAATGTCAAAACTAGCTAAATGGTAGCTGAAAATAGCATTATGGCTAGCTAAAAGTAATAAAAAGCAGCAAAACATGAGCCAAAAGTAGCTAAACGCTATTAGAAAGCAGCAAAAGGCTAGCCAAAAGAAGCAAAAAGCAAAAAAACATTGGCCAAAATCCAAAGCGTCTAAATGGTAGTAACAAATGAACCAAAAGGTAACTGGAGCAAACCACTAGCCATGCTAACAGAAGAAACCTGATAGCAAAATGTAGTGAAATGCAAGCTAAAAGTAGCCAAGAAAAGTCTAGCCAAAGCTAAAACTAGCAAAAGATAGCTAAAAGTAGCATAAGAAGACAACAATAAAGCAAAGACACTGAAACATTCATATAAAATATTTTGTAGGATTTGAAGAGATCTCATTATCAGGGAAATATTCTTACATGAAGTTCAACATAAAAAATAAAGGTAAAACCAAAACTACTCCTTCACTAATGGACTCTGTTTTCAATACCTGGAGTTTAAAGGGAATAACTTCTCTAAATGATCTTTATAT
>NW_013952731.1:114610-115656 GCF_001266775.1 Austrofundulus limnaeus
AAAAAAAAAAAAAAAAAAACCAAAGCAGAAGAACCAGCTCACTACTCCTGAACAAGCCTGAGCGTTCAGACCTTTGACAGTCAAAACTGTGTTAAAGTGAGCAGACGAGCAGATGCAGTTGGACAGGGTAAAGTGTAACACAGGAGAACRGAGAGAAACAGGAGTCACACAGATAAGGCCCGGCTGCAGGAGCAGAAGGAACACAGAGATATGCAGCGCAGTCGCCACCAGCTGCGCCTCCCTCCATGCTGCTGGGAAGGGTCCTCGCTCGTGGTGACAGCCTGGTCGTAACCCCCCCACACCCACGTCACGGACAGCCACGAAGAATGACTCCCTTCTTGACAGCACAGCCTGTGACTCGCTGCCAGCCCCCCCAACCCCCTGAAGCTACCAGCTTTGCCAGGGACACAATGAGGCCTCTGTGAAGCAGCAGAGCAGTGGGTCATGATGGGGGGGCAGAGATATTTCTGATTATCTCATCACCCGTACGAATCAGTGACATCCAGGTTCACACAGCAACACATCTACTCATCTATTAACCTGGGCTTAAAGCCTGACGTGTAACTCATTACCTGGTGGGGGGTTAAAAGGTCAAACGTCTGACCAGAAGAGTAAAACTGTGACAGGAGAGTGAGGCAATCTGATAAAAATATGTTACTGAGAGACAACACGTCCAAAGCAGTGAGAGCCAGAAACATGCTTCTGTTGAACTCTGAAGTCATTTAAAACATGATTTAATTAAAAAATTAATTTAATAATAATGAGCTGTCTTTCACTCCCTGACAGCGATCGTAGAGACGGGCAGAAACACAGAGTAGAAAGTAAGCCTCAAACAGTCACTATGCAAAAATTATAATGAAAAATTTAAAAAAAATTATATTCTTTTTTTGTTTTTGTGAAAATCTTTCTGTTATTGGTGGAATTTAGTGCTTTTGCTATTTATGTTCACACTGCACACACGCACCATGATCATAGTTGTAAGTACAAATACTGTACTTAAGTAGAATTTTTGGGTATCTGTACTTTACTTGAGTAATTATTTTTCA
>NW_013952731.1:116326-119227 GCF_001266775.1 Austrofundulus limnaeus
TTTTAAATCAATACTTTTACTTTTAATACTCAAGTACAAAAAAAAATCAGATACTTTAACTTTTACTCAAGTAATACTCCTAAAGGAGACTTTAAACTTTTACCAAAGTATTTTTTGTTAAGATACTTGCACTTTTACTTAAGTATCACTTTGTGGTACTTTATACAACACTGACCACGACACATTTATTTTAGTTTTTTTTCCTAAGCAGATGGTCTGAATTTGAAAGATGTGATGGAAACAGAAAAATAAGAGTCGTTTATTTATGAGGGTCCTGCAGTGTTTATACATTATATGAGYGAGATGAGGGACGAGGTTTTAAATTAATACAAACAACAGGTGGATTCAGACCTCCACAAACTGAAATGTTGCATCATTATTTTGTTGCAAACATTCAAACAAAGCAGCAAGAACAATAAAAGGTGCGTAAAGGTTTTAAAGTAGACCCACAGACTGTAAGGGTTCTGATCCTGTGGTAAACTGGGACCTGTGGTTTCAGTTTGTCAGTCAGATGGAGGTCAGGGCACAGCTGCACACAGCTGCACACAGTTGCACGCAGCTGCACACAGCTGCACACAGCTGCACACACACAGCTGCACACACACAGCTGCACACAGCTGCACACAGCTGCACACACAGCTGCACAGTGGTTCAGGTTGAATGGCACCCTACCTGCTCCCAGGTGCTGTCCCCATCAGCTGGCCTTCTCCACGCGGCTCCGCTCGTATCCCAGGAGCCTCATGACCTCGCTGCAGTAGGCCTCCACCTGGTTGATCTGCTCCACGTTCAGCCGCTCCCGCCACGCGTAGATGGCCTCCCGGGCGTCCCTGGACGAGATGAGGAAGGGCTTATCGGAGGAGTAGCCGCGGCCGCGCGTCATGTTCAGCGCGAACCTGTCCAGGGCCGGCACGGAGGAGAGGTTGGAGAAGCGCTGGAGCCGCTGCAGCTGCTCCATGGGACGCAGGACCAGGTCCTCGTAGCGCAGGCGCAGGTAGCTCCTCCTGAGCCAGGGGGGCGCGCTCCGCACCAGCATCATGTCGCTGAGCCAGTTGTCGCAGATCAGCTCCATGGCGCTGGACACGTAGCTCTCGGCCCGGTTCAGCCTGTTGCTCGGCACCAGCAGCCGCTTGTACTTGTCGCTCTGCTTCCTGCTCCGCAGCACCTGGATGCTCTCCTTCACCAGGGCCTGCTTGGACTTGAGGCGCGAGTTGTGCACGGCCCTGGGGTCTCTGAAGAGCTGCACGATCTGGAGCTTCAACGCGGGGTCTCTCATCAGCGGCASCAGGGTGCTGAGGTCCAGGACGCGGACTCCTTTGATCACCATCACCGGGTACTTCCTGCACTCCCTCTCCAGCTCCCGCAGGTCCCGCTTCTGGCACTTGGCGCACTGCTCCTCCCGGACCAGGCCGATCTCGTGCCGCCGGTGCGCCTGGCACAGCGGCTCGGAGCAGATCACCTTGTTCATCTTCCAGCCGAAGATGAAGGCGGTGCTGATGTTCTGCGAGCCCGCGTACAGCCGCAGCACGGAGAAGTCGCAGCGGTACAGCGCGCCCAGCATGTCCCGCACCGCGCCCTGGAGGCTGCCCGCGTCCCCCGGGTACAGCGCCTGCCATATGTGCCACATGGGCTCGTAGAGGTAGAAGACGTCCGGGTGTTGGTTGAACAGCTCCCCCAGGAACGASGAGCCGGTCCTCCAGGTGGCATGCAGGTAGATGTGGGTCCGGGGCTGGCTCCTGTTGTTGGCCGGGTCCTCCGAGCCGTCGGAGCCGTTGGCTCTGTAGCCGTCATCCCACAGGAGAGCCGCCGTGTTCTCCAGGTCCGGGCATCTGGGCTGCTGCTGCGGCGGGCTGGCGCGCTGAGCGGATTTATCCCGGTAATCTAACACGTACGGGATTAGCAGGAGCAAACCCGAATATGCCAGAATCAAAATAATGTATTTCTTGTGTAGCCTCCTCTTCATCTCATTTCCTTTTTTTTTTTCGTCGAAACAGAGGAGGGCTCGTCCGCTCGAAGAAAAGCGTCGCGTTGAGTGAAGTGCCTGATGAACCCCTCTCTACAGTAAAGTTATGCGTGCGCGTGTTTGTGTGTTAGATTAGCCACGCCCCGTTAAAAAACCCTAAATAATTTCTTCTTCCTCCTACTCTCAAATTCTCACCTTTTTTAAATCGCTTGTTCCGCAACTACTACGGACGACTTTTTCTTTTACATACATTTGACGCTGAGTTTTAACGGTATAGAAAGTAGGCGGAGCTTCAGGAAACCAAAAGAGCACACAGACTGTATGGCAGGCCGGTTTATCATTTAACAACTTGACGAGTTTTTCGATGAACGACTCAATTTTCGAGGCAATTGAAAACCAGGGGTGGTGTTCTTAGAATGAATGCCTGTCACCCGCCGTAATTCAAAAATTTAGCCTAAAAGATTGTATTATGTTGAATTTTAGCCATTTTGGTAAAACCTTTTAAAATATCATTCCACATTCTCATCATGGAATGCTATTGATGGAGGGTATGGAGGGCTATTCGACTAAATTGCTCCGGGGGCCACAGTTACTGCTGGCCAACAGCTGAGGGGCCGAACATCCAGCAATTGCCTAAATGCCACGGACATCCGGCCCAGCACTTGATGCCACTCCCAACACTTCCAGTTCAAGGTCAACAGTGTTAGAGAAAGATTTTTTCATCTGACAATGTCTCTTAATGATCTCCACAGTACAGAATTAGCATATTACATGTACCAACATTAACACAGGAAACGTACAGGTCCGGCCAAGTGGAAAAAAATCACTCCAAAGTGGATTAAAGCCATAAAAACAAAGGAAAGATGTTCGTGTTTATGGTTCCAGAATTTAGCCTTTTTCACTATTCCGTGGCTGCTTGTTCCATGAATTTTTCACGTAGA
>NW_013952731.1:121816-123150 GCF_001266775.1 Austrofundulus limnaeus
CATAATTATGAGATAGTATCTCGATAGCTAAGTCATAATTATGAGATACAAGTTTTATTTATTTTTTTATCAGGGTGGCGGAAATGGGCCTCCATAGAAAAGAATAAAACGCCTGAGAATTAAACATTCTAGGGGGGTTAAATAAATCATTTTCATTTAATCATCATTTATTGTACATTATAGTTTTGGAGAATCATTATGTTTGACTGAGTGGGTACTAGTTGTATGACAAAATGGCTCAGGGGGTACACAAGTCTAAAAAGGTTGGGAAACACGATGGAAGTATGGTTGGTTTATATGTTACAACGGCCTGCCATAATAAAACAAAACGGTGTTTTTTTTTCTGTATTGCGCATGCGTATTGCGCTTTAATCTAAACTGCATGCAGAGCGCGCTAATRAAGAAACCAATGAACAAAACACCAACAGCCTTCCCGTTTTTGCGGATCTGTTCCAACATATTCTTGGTTCTTATATCTTTTTAGTTCGAAGAGAAGTCAAATTAGATGCAAAAGCCAAACGGACTGTTTTACACGTAGCCTGACGTTGGAGGGTTCCTAGCATCACAAGCATCATCATGGCTCACTGGACCACCTTCGAAAAGGAAACGGAGAAAGAAACGAAGAAGTTGATAAAATGTATCAGCGGGATCGAAGATGAAGAGGACCAAAATTTCCAACTTGCCCTAAAATTTGCCTGGTCAAATTTCAAGTGAGTTGCCCGCCGATAAGCTAGGAGCTAGCTTAGCTGCTAAGTTTGAAGTAACATTAGCTTGCTGGGAGAAGTGCTGCTGACAGGATGTTTCTGTTTCAGGTTTCATCGTTTTCTGGACGTTGACAGTCATAAAGTTCAACGAAGCATCAGTGGGTGAGTTCATCTGGGCTTTGTGGAGTTTTATTTGTTGGAATTAGGAAGGCAGAAATACATATAACCAGGACTAAAGTCTTTAAAAGCCACAGAGCAAAAGTGAACATGAAGGTGTATAATATTAAAAAAACTTATAGTTTCACTATGACTGAATAATACTACCAAGATGCTGTTTTATTCAGGTTTATTATAGTTTTTACTCAGGAGCTGTTAACATCCAGATCAGTCATTTTATTATTGTTTAATCAAGTTAGAGACTTGAGTTTAACTTATCYTGTTTAGATCCTATTAATTTTTTAGCCTTTTTGCTGCTTCAGCATCTTTAATCAATAAAGAAAATTGTTTAAACCCACTTAGACTGTAAATGTTTTTAAATTTGTCTTTAGCCTAAAGTTTCAGTGTGGACTTTGCGGTTTCATCCTGTTTGTTCTTTTAATCATTTTTATTGCAATGCATATTATTTTGTTA
>NW_013952731.1:123380-125442 GCF_001266775.1 Austrofundulus limnaeus
CAACTAAATACAATAGAAGAAGAAATATGCAAATAAAATAAAATGAAAGGCAGCAGAAAGAAGAAAAAATCTTATATCTGCCCCTTTTTCCCAAGAATATATATAAAAACTGTCCTACCTTTAGGTTATTGTAATTATGAATTGTTCATACTATTATAAATCTCAAACATTATGCAYATTAAAGAGCCTGTGACATGCATATTTTTCAAATACAAGAAGTCAGAAAAAACATATWTATATTAAAGAAACTTTTCATAATACACACAATTTTACTCATGTTGTCACATAACTGGCATATTTTATTTTGAACTTGGCTCAGCCAAAGTGAAACAGGAAGTGACATCAAAAGGGAACTCTCTGGTCTTTGTTTATTGAAACATTATTTGAGCTCTCACTCTTCTTCAATTCTCTGATAGTGACTTAAAAAAATCTGAAGAAACATCAGATTCTTCTCTACATTCTGTGTTAGCCGTTGTAGCAACGCTCTGTTTACATTCAGACATTCTCCTTTGACATCACTTCCTGTTACTTCACATGCAAATATCTCAACAACTGTTCATCTCAGTGACATGAAATTTCTTTTGCAATATTTTATCAGTCATCTTTCCAAAAATGCATTCATATGCAGTACAAAAATTTGACGTCACAGGCACTTTAAGATGTACCTACTGCAAGACAAAAAAGCTTTGCAAGCTCGCAGAGAAAATGACAAAAATTGAAGGTGTTTCTGCTCAAAATCAAGTTTTTAACCAATACAGCTGCCTACTTCTCCACACAACACTTTGAGACTTAACCCTCTGTTTGATGTGATGGGTCACGTTTTCTAAACTTATTAGGCTAACTTTTAAAATATTTCGGTCAACTTTAGTTAAATGTATTTAAATGAATCTGTGGTTGACATTTATGTCAATAAGAGAGGTGAATGAAATGTTCAGTTCTGTCTTTTAAGCTGGAAATATTTTACCCATCATAGATCACTGCTTCCACTTCCACTTGATCAGTATGTTAAATGTCACTAAGTGTTTTTTTGTCTCATTTTTTTCTGTTGTTTTCCAGTATCTATGAAAAACTGATGGTCCACTCAGACCTGAGTAAGGCAGGAAGCTGGATGAGACTGACCGAGGAGTTTCTGAACTCACCGCTTCCTAACACACAGGAAACCAAGGTAACAGGATGGAGCGCGGGCCGACGGGAAAAAATAAGATAAAATCACCTCTGACTCACAGTAAGATTTATTATATTTTGAAGTGAGCTGCTGTGGAAACACCGCCGCGGTTACAAGTTTACACACATTTGTCATTCTGTTGTTTTTGCGGATGGAACAAGAACACAACATAAACTTTGATTGTTTTCAGTAACAAGAACTTGGTGCACAACTTTGAATATATTGTGGGTTTTTCTAATGCATAGAGGGTCTATAAATCATGCATACACCCTCACTTATATTTAGTCAAATGTCCCGTAGCTGTTTTCACTTTGACAAGATGCTTTTTGTTTCCATAATGAAGTGTTTGTCATCACTCTGCCTGGATATTTGACCACTCCTYTTGGCAGGATTGACACAAACTCGGCTTTTAAAGGAGACATCATGCTAAATGCACTTTTTTTGCATTGTCGTCGCAAAAAGCAGAAACACGTTGGAATATTACCAGAGAAGTCTGCGTTTGTGATGATTAAATAAGGTTTAATTATGAGCGACAAACAAACAGAACTGAATCAGGAAGTTCGGCATGCTTGCGAATGCCCTCGTCATCAGACCACAGCCAGTAATATAACTAGGGGTGTCCCGATACCAGTTTTTTCAAGACTGAGTACAAATGCGAGTACTTGAGTTTGGGTACTCGCCGATACCGATACCGATACCGATACCAAGTAGCGGGGTTAGGGTGGATTATCTGTTCAACTTGTTGAATATTAAACAGAATGAAAATGAAATGCAATTATCATGCAAAAATTGATGGGTAAATATTATGTTTGACAATAAAGAGGTAGTGCAGACAAGTAGATAAGTTGGTATATATATAACACCATAACGTTTGAAACCATTTATTTTATTTCAGAT
>NW_013952731.1:128974-130437 GCF_001266775.1 Austrofundulus limnaeus
ACTTTATACAGCCTCTTCAGACAAGGCTTAGTTAATAAATCTTTTTTTAGTTTGTTTTGTTCTAAATTAAGACTTGTGTAACTTTTGTTATTCTTATTTTTATCATGTTAATGGAGGGAGGAAGAAAAAGTAGTATCGGCTTCAAGAATCGGCCAAAAAATATCGGCTGCAGTGTTGTTTTAGTCACTCTGTATTTATATATATATTTTTCCGTTATTCAAAATACTGTGTTAGATGAGTTTTAATGGTGCAACTTCAAACTAACATGTAATATTATTTTATGCTATTTTAACCGGACTGTACCTGGCTGCAATGCATTTCACAGAAAATGCACATCTGCAGGCAACTACCTCATCTGGAGAGCCCACATAGATTATTCTTTCCCAAGTTCAAGAACGGAGAAGGCACAGCAAATCCTATCAGAACTCCTGAAACCCTACGTTAAGTCTTACCACATTAGTCACTTTTATTATGCCAACTTGATTTCAATAAATCAAAATCATCCATACTTTATTTATATCTCTCTTTATTCAAAGTCATGTCACAAGGGCATGTGATGTGTTGAATGAGAAACTTTTCCTCACAATGTTAAACAAAAATTACAAAAATAAGTGACACTTTACTGTTTCTACAATGCATAGACTGTGTACATTTTAATGTTGTTGATGTTTTCCAGACTGCACTGTGGATTCATCTCCAGTTGTCCCAGAGAAGGCCAGCATCTCCACACCACCTCCTGATGCACGCGTCTTCACTACACGTCCTGATGCACGCATCTTCACTACACGTCCTGATGCCACATCTTCACACCACCCTCTGCACCACATCTGAACTCAGTCCACACCCAGTGGGAGGACCCTTCACAACAGGATCACACATACTTCCACACATCTCGCAGAAAGGACGTGCAGGACAAGATGACTCGGTGTGATGAGGTTGCATATTTGCGACCCATCATATCAAAATGAGGATTAAGTCTAATTTGGTCAAAATGACCTAATTAAATTTTCAGATTCTTGGCTTTAAAAGCTACATTTTGATACCTGGATCATTCTGATATCATAATTAAATCCACATATATGACTTAATTTGTCTTGTTGGTTACAATAATACGTAAATATTTGGTCTGAATCCTAATTTGATGTCATTTTAATGAGGAATTTTTGATGTCCTTTTAAAGAGGAAACCTCAAATTTTTTTGAATATTGAGATTTCCCAGCTAAAAAAAACAAAACTTTGCTAGCTCACAGGGAAAATCTTAAAAATTTAAGGCGTTTTTCCTCAATCAGTTTTTTTGTTGCTACTGTTCAAAATAGTGCTCCCTAATTTTGTTTTATGATTATATTTCAGACAGTTCATTCAACTGATACATTGATAAGGCTTTTATTCATTATATATATGACAAAATGCAATTTTTGTTAACATTTTACTAATCAAAACACTATTTTTGCCTATTTCTCCAT
>NW_013952731.1:131483-135021 GCF_001266775.1 Austrofundulus limnaeus
GTACATGTAAGGCTGGATTGACAAGTCTACTGTTGTTGACATCTTTATACTTTCTTGCCATCTGCCATCACTAATATACACCTTCATACACATTCATTTTTGTACTGTACTTTACGATGTATACTGTATATGTATATAAATAAGCATATGTGTTTATGTATATGTGTATATGTGCATTGATACATTACTATATATCACATGTGTATATTGTGGGGTTTTGTTTGTTATCTTTTATTAATCTTTCATTATTCTTCTCAGCGTCTCTTGTATTAAGCTGCAGTAATGTGCAAATTTCCAGATTGTGGGATCAATAAAGTTTTATCTTATTTTATTTTATCTTAGAAACAGTTTTTAGTCGGTAGATAACTGTGTTTTTGCTATGAAACTACAAATATGGCCGAACGGGGTGGAGTCGAACGCTCAGCGACCTAGAGGGGGCGGGGTGTGAAATATCTCATTTGTGTTTAAAGAGACCGCACCAAAACGGCTTGCTCTGAGGCGCAACTCAGAACAGGGGSAAAGCAAGGAAAGCAAGGAGTCTGTGGAGCAACAAAAACGAGGAATTAAGACCAAAGCGTTGCAGTTTTATTTTAACTAGACCATAAGTGAATGATTTAGATGTGAAAAAGAAGGATTTAAAAGCATGATATGATACCTTTTAAACAAAGTCTTCAAATTTTAAATCATGCTGAGGTCGGGGCTTATGGGAAGAATATTCTAGAAGTTTATTGTCCAGTTCTGATGTGTGTTTGGGATCAAATTAACACTAAACTGTCCAAATTACAACCATCTAGCTGTTGATTTGAGGTGAAATAGAAGAGTTTAGAGGTAGATCTGCTCCTTCATTCTTTTACCCACTTTGTTCCGTACATGTTGGCTGAACAGCTGGGACTCTGGCATTCCAGCTGTTTAGGACAGGACAGATGTGGTTCTTGTGTTTCCTGTATTCTGATTAGGCTTTGGTTGTATGATGGTATCTCGGTATACCTTGGAATTGAAATATGGTGATGGTACAAAATGAAGATTGTGTATTAATCATGTGAAGCACCAAATTTCCACAAGTCTGATCTGAAAACCGTGTGAACACAAACAGAGAATAATGCAGCAGAAGCTTTATTAGTGTTTATTAAGAGTGCAGCTTTTTTTACATCGAAATTACAGTGCGTGACAAAGTCTGCAATTTAATATGCATTAATTGAATTATATATTTCTCATTTAAATGACTTATATAGGTGTAAACCAATTTCACATACCTGGAATGTAATTGTGGCAAAGCCGATTAAATGTAAAAATGACCTGCCATACTTGTGAGCTCCACATCTTTTCGTCTCTGTAGTTAAAAAAATAAAGCTTTCCTCCTCCGACTCTGATGTGAAAAACAAAACAACTATGGTTGTTAAAGCTTCGCTCTGCGCAGCGTACAGCGGGTAGGCAGAGGGAGGAATTCTGAGGATTTATCCTCCACAACACAAGATTTTAGTTACCGTATATACAAAAATTTTTTAAACTTATTGTGGTACTACATTAGTGAAAAAAAAACAGTTAAAATTTACTCCTGTAATTATTAACACGACCCCTCARCTTTATGGAWKGGGKGGGKGGGTCTGTTCTGTTAGGAGCGTGGGTCACCCTTTTTGTACTGTGGTACGGGAAATACTGTAATATGTTGGTATGAACAAGATCAATACTAGGGCTGGGTGGTATGACCTCAAATTCATATCACAGTATAAATTGAATACCTTCACAGTAACTGTATATATTGTGGTAGAAAATTATCACAAAAAGCAAAAATAATGTAATTTTTAGAGCTTTTATTTTGCAGAAAATTGTAATCCTAATCAAACCCAGCATTTCTGATGTAGTGCAAATGAACATAAGAGAAGTACAAAAGAATGGTAAATGGACTGAACTTATAGAGCGCTTTTCAAGTCCCTCCGGACCCCAAAGCGCTTTACACTAACAGACATTCACCCATTCACACTCACATTCACACACTGATGATGGCAAACTACACTGTAGCCACAGCTGCCCTGGGGCACACTGACAGAGAYCGCAGAATGTTTTATATATATTGTAAAACTGTTTCAACAACAAACATTTCTCAAATTTTCAACAATATCAAAATAAAGTGGATATTATAACCAGTTCTTCAAGTAAAATGAGTCATTTAGACATAAAAAAWAATTCTAAGCTGGCAGAAGTTGCCTAAAATGTTATAGTGTGACAGGACCTGAAGGGGCTTAAGCTGCACATAGTTCTAGTCATAAAACAATTTCAGATAACTGGAATGTAAGTGTGGTGAAGCCAAATAAATGTAATATTGGCCTGCCATACAATGAGCGTCTGCCTGCTGGTCTGTTGCTCTCAGAAGCCGACTGTTACATTAGCAAGATGGATTTATGACTGAACGAACGTCCACATCTTTTATCATCTCTGTGGGTAACAATACATAAAAAACAAGTTTTTTCTTTGACAACTTGGGTGTGAAAAAACTACGGTTGTTAAAGCTTCACTCTGCGYGACGAGCAGCGGGAGGGAGGAAATGATCCCGTGTCCCGCGATACGACATAACCTTTCCACAGTAGGAGGGGGAAATTTTGAGGATTTATTTTCTCTATACTTGTTTTAAAACTATATTTCTTCATTATACTGTATTTGAACTCCTCCTGCTCAGTTGTCTCTGCACTCGCAGCCCTGTTGACACAGGTGTGATGACGTAACTGATGACAGGACGGTAGAGGATAAATTTCTATCGTAGGCCAACTTCATACTGTTTCTACCATCTATCACAGAAACCACACAGCCCTAATTCTGATAAGTATATAAATACTGTAGTAAACTGTATGTTCTCATGTTATATCTGGTTTCCTTTTTGTTATTTTCTTCACCAGACAGACCCTCACTACAGCATACTGTCACTGCTGCTCTTCCTCTCAGATTCTCCCTCAAACACAAACTTTACAGAGAGACCCAGGGTGAAGGAAGCCGGTGAGACGATGTTTCATTTGTAAACATCTTTTTTTAAAATCTCCACACACTCACAGTAATCAGTGAAACTGGTGTGTGTGCAGAACCAGAGGACAACTTCGACTGGGCCAAATATTTGATGGAGGGCGAGGACATTGACACCGGGCCGTATCCTGATACCCCTGTGAGTAAATCATCCCAGATGCACCACAGGACCCTCACATGCTGCTTCACTGACAGAACAGCCGTTCATMGTCTCATTTAGACGAGTCTGATTGTGATCTGGCTGCTCTGTAGGAGTGGTCTGACGATGAGAGCGAGGACGACGACAGTCAGCAGCCAATCAGCAGGGAGGACTCTGGGATCCAGTTGGACAGAACCCCCCAGGAGGACCAAGACAACGCCAGTGAAACAGTTCCATTGGCGTGGACAGGTGTGATGCAGTTTCACAGTAAAATAAATCTTAGAAAGTGAATAATGTTTAAGATTTTGGAACAATGGGCCTCATGCAAGAACATGTTCGTATTCTTCTCCTAAATTTCTCTTACTTTTGTTCGTACAAAGGGTTCGT
>NW_013952731.1:135817-140285 GCF_001266775.1 Austrofundulus limnaeus
AAATATAAAGTTATTTGGGAGGAAAACCCGTCTGGATAACAGCAGACTGACGGCTCGTAAAATCTACGACAGGTCTGGACCACTCGTGAATTTTGTTCGTATCTGAAAAAAATCTTAGAATACGAAAACATTGGTGAATGTTACAAGTTCTCCTAAATCACTCGTACGCACAACTTAAGAACAAATCTGTGCGTACTAACGGTTCTTGCATGAGGCCCAATGAATCCAAAGCAGCAGGAACTGATTTAAAAGCCGTGTTCAAATTTCTCCTCCCAGTGGGTGCACCTGACGCCCGAGCCTGGCTGGAGCAACACGTGGTGACACCGTACTGGGCGGCTCATGCTYTTCGCTTTCCTCACAGCTTGCATTTACACTCCAACTTGCTCAATGTTTGGTGAGACTTTATTTGCTATAATCTCCTCAGCTCTGGAATGTGCTGTAAAGTACTGAAAGATTTGATACCAGTTACTAAAGCTGCTAAAAAGCCACATACTTTAGTTAATGACCTAACATTCCTCGAAGGAATTCAAACCACCTGTCATGACAGATTTTTAAACTAAGGCCCTTTTCATTTCTGAATGTGTTTTTTCTGTGTCTGTTGTGGATATTCAACATAAAAAAAATGTTAACATGAATATTGCTTGTTGACTCCACTGTAGTTTCCATGCCAGGCAGGGTTACTGGATAGCTTCATGGTTTTAAGTRAAAATACTGTGAGTTCTATGGTTTCACTCAAAATGGGCATTGTGTTAAACGGGCATGTAGCGTTTCTGCTGCATTTGGTTTTCTCCAACAGAGGCCGGCTTTTAGCTAAGATTTGAAAAGGTGCATCTAAACCCTAAGGTCGGTGGTGAAGGGGCCCGTCGGCCACCTTTAAATGGTTTAGGTGTGCTCGTGTATAAGGCATAAATRAAGCAGGACAGCACAGTCACTTATTTGGAGCTTTGTTTTCATTGTGAAGTGTGTATTGAAGTATAACCCAAGCTTTAGGGTCGACGTKCTGCGCTGAGGCACAATTAGACACAGCATTGTTCTTCTTCATGACATTACCATTAGGGTTTAATTTTTAATGCCCCGCACAACAAAAAAAGCAGGGTTCTTCACTGTAAACAACTTCAGGTCTGTGTGGTTTGTGAACAAACTGGCAGCTCCTCCTCCCACGGAGCTGTGGGTTACCAGTGTGCCAGAAGGTGAGCAACTGAGAACATGTGATTATTTGAGTTCATTTTTTTAGYTTGTTATTTTTCTGTAATAAATTTATCATGACTAAYGCAGTAACCTAGGATGAAGTATTAGGGCCACACAACAAGAGTTTTTTTAATTACTGGATTAAGTCGTATTATAACGAGAATAAGGTCTTAATGAGATTAAAGTCATAATATGAGGAAAAAATGTCACTATATTATGAGGAAAAAAGTCCACATGTCCACTTTCCTTTCCTGATTTTTTACTCATTTCCTCATCATTTTTCTCACGTGTCTCTGTGTTTGTGAAGTTTTCCACAATGACATTTGGGTCGCTGTTAGAGTAAAATGCTTTTATCCGAATTACTTGAGGACTAAATCTGTCATTGCAGCCATGTATTACAATACGGCTTCAGTTTATCATATATTTGTTTGCGCAGTTGTTTCAAAGTCTTGCTACTGATAATTTGATTCTAATTTGCTAACAAAATTAACTATTAAAAAAAAACTTCAAAAGTTGCATTTTAATGTAGTGGTGAGACTGCTGTTTCATGTATAAGTTCTCAGAATATTATGACTTTAATTTATGATATTAATCTTGCATTAGTACAACTTTAATGTCATACGACTTTATTCTCGTAATATGAAGTTATTCTGTTCTATTACGAGAATAACGTCGTAATATTATGACGTTATTCTCCTAATAATATGAGTCTATTTTCATACAACTTTATTTTCATAATATTACGACTTTATTCTTCTAATATTATGAGTCTATTCTCATACGACCTTATTCTCGTAATATTATGACTTTATTCTCATATCACTTTATTCTTGTAATATTATGACGTTCTTCTCATAATATTATGACTTTATTCTCATATGACTTTATTCTCGTAATTTTACGACTTTATTCTCGTAATTTTACGACTTTTTTCTCGTAATATTACGACTTTATTCTCGTAATATTACGACTTTATTCTCGTAATATTACGACTTTATTCTCGTAATATTACGACTTTATTCTCGTAATATTACGACTTTATTCTCATACGTTTTTATTCTCGTAATATGACGTTATTCTCGTAGTATGAGTCTATTCTCATACGACTTTATTCTCGTAATATTATGACGTTATTCTCGTAATATTATGACTTTATTCTTGTAATATTATGACTTTATTCTTGTAATATTACGACTTTATTCTCGTAATATTACGACTGTATTCTCATAATATTATGACTTTATTCTCAAAATATGAGTCTATTCTCATGCGACTTTATTCTCATAATATAATGATATTCTCGTAATATGACGTTATTCTCGTAATATTACGACTTTCATGTCATAATATTATGACTTTATTCTTGTAATAATGATAATAAAAATCTTATTGTGTGGCCCTAATACTCCGTCATAGTAACCAAGTCCTATTTATTAGTAAAAAATCTGAAATAGTTTATTGCTTTAGGGCATTGTTACACAGAAATAAGGCACTGCCAAACAGAATAAAGTGTTGAAACTATGGCCCGATGCTCCTCTAGCTAAAAGCCTGCACAGAGGTGTGGAACCACCCTGTAGATGGCTGCAGTCAGAAAAAATGCGTAAAAATGAACCACAGTAAAGTAGTTGAAAAGCAGYAGAGTGCTGTTTGTGCTGCTCACCCTTTCCACCAAACTCATCCTCACTCCAAATGAGTGTTTGTGAATTCACTGTTTTGTATGTAACTGTTCTTATATTCAAAACTGAACTGTCTGCTGTGGGTCTCGTGGAAAGCCAAAAATCACCTGGCATCAGTGTTGGTAGATTTAATGTTGTCAAAGATAATGCACCCTCACTCGGCACATACAATAGTTTGGATCAAAATACAATTATTTTAAAGCAACAGCTGTTTTTAACTGCCTGCCATGGAAATTGTAGWTTTGCCACAATCGAMAATGAAAAATGACAGTTCAAATGTTGACATGTCCTCAGATTGTTTTATAAGGGATGGAGAAACTGTAAATGAGTTTATACAGATTCTCCTGTTAGATCTTATGAGATGTTTGCTCTGAGGGTTGAGGATGTTTCTCGTATATTACCACAGTAAAGTTTAGATCAGGTCTTGTAAATTTGACCTGCCGGTAGTTACAGCCATATTTTAGTTTTTAACAGTCTGTGGTGGCCATTATCGATTGGATTAAACCTTGTGAGTGCCCATTTGTCTTCAGCAGTGAGTTATAATAAATATAAAATAACATGTCTTTTATCATCGGTTTTATAAAAATGTGTCTCTTTGTAAAAACAATTATGAGTTTAAATGACGTAAGTATTTGTRTTGGTTTTGTCTTCTCAGGGATCAGCACTTGTACAACACTGATCCTCTGTATCTGCCTGAAGAAAAGGCTTTTGTCACAGAGACCCAAGTGATCCGAGAGACACTGTGGTAAGATGGAACAATTTGTCACTGTGAGGAAAAGAAACCCATCTCCTGCTTCAAGGACACAAGTTTTATTATCCTGTGAAGATGTGACTGATCCGAGTTGATTGTTGTTTTTTCAGGCTTTTCTCTGGTGTCAAGAAACATTTTATTTTCCAGCAACATGATGGGAAGGTAACAGTGAGGAATAATGTGGTGGTGACTCATCTGACCAGTGTAAGTTTCAGATATGAAGAAGGAAGTTGTCGATGTTTACTTCAACGTGTTGTGTTGGAGGGAGGGATTGGACTTGTCTTCTTTTGTGCTGCAGGACTGTTTGTACTCAGTGCTGGAGCACATCGCTGTGTACGGTCAGGCCGTGTCCAGGCTCCAGAAGTTCATAGACGAGGTGACGGGCTACAGCTCAGAGCCGTGCCCACCAGGCTCCGGCTCGTCCCACGGCTCCAGGAAGGGCTCCGAGCCTCCCTTCAGGACCTACCAGGCTTTTGTTTGGGCTCTCAACAAATATTTTACCAGCTTTAAAGAAGAGCTGACCACAATAGAGAAAGAGCTAATAAACAATGGTAAGTGTTTTTTTTATTATATATGAAGCCCAGTTTGCTTTTCCTTTGTGTTAGCTAGCCAACATACAGCTTCATAAATGTATTTTTTTAACCTTTATGTATCCAGGGTAATCCCACTGAGATCATGGACCTTTGTTGTAAGGGCGGTCTGGGTCTGAAGGCAGCCTGTCCAGTGTTGTATAAAGTACCACAAAGTGATACTTGAGTAAAAGTACAAGTATCTTACCATAAAATTACTTTGGTAAAAGTTAAAGTCTCCTCTAAGAATATTACTTGAGTAAAAGTCTTAAATTATCTGATAT
>NW_013952731.1:141015-142594 GCF_001266775.1 Austrofundulus limnaeus
CTGACTCCAATCAGGTTCACACAGCAGTACAGCAGTCAGACCTCAGCGTAAGGCCTTGAGCTCATATCAAGAAAACCCAAACAAAGCAGCCCAGTCAATCCAGGCTGGATCTAACCAGAGACTCTCCAACACACCGACAACTTCCTTCTACTATAATAATGAATTGACCTTATAATGTACATCTCTTCCTGGTTACATCCCTGGAGGTGTTACCTTTTACGTCAGACGTCAGAACCTAACTCATTCTTGTTTMGGCYAAAGAAAGRACACATGATAAAACACACACCAGCTCTCTGTTAAGGCCTTAAAGCTGCAATGATCAGAAAGTATAAAATACAATACTGCATCTAATATTCACTTACAAAATTTCCTTCAAAAGTATTYGTACTTCRTTACTTTACAACTCTGAGCCTAACATATATGTTTTTGGTCTGTGGGGGAAACCAGAGTACCCGGAGAAAACCCACATCATGCGAACTCTGTACAGAAAGACCCCAGGTCCAAACAAGGGATCAGTGCTAACCACTGAGCCRTCATGCTGCTAATAAACAAATAGATTGGTTACAGAAGTATTCACTATCTGCAATATTCTGTAGAAAGGAGAGGAACTGTCTATGGGACCACCATAAACTGCACAAAGCTGGACGTCRGTGAAGAGTGGCCAGAAAAAGTTGTTTTAAGAGGAAAAAAATAAAGCAAACCACTTGGAATTTGCCAAAAGACATATTTAAAACTCCAAAGTTGTGGAAAGTTGAGCACATTGTAGTTTTTGGCCAACAAGAACCATTTTAACTCAAATCTAACTCGTCTTGTCGTGCTGCGAACATCATCCCCACAGAGAAGCACGGTGGTGGCAGCATCATGCTGTGGGGACGTTATTCATCAGCAGGAACTGGGAAACTGGTCTTCCAGAGATCTGAAACCAGGTCAGCAAGTGTTTAGACAGCTCCACATGGCTGCTAGGGGTGGGAATCTTTTACTCTCTCACGATTCGATTCGATTCTGATTTTTGGGGCCACAATTCAATTCAAAATCGATTTTTCATTCAAAACTGAAAATGTGAGCTCATTTGTCGTGTTCCCAAAGTGCTTCATCTACGTTTTGCAACACTTGCACACCTCGCTCATGTCAAACTCAGACTCGTTCAGTAAAAAAACAAAATGAGCCCAAATCTTAACATTCAATGAAGACAGGGCCAGTTGAATCTCTCTTTCCTCCAGTTCTTTAGTTTCCTCTTTGTTTTGGTGCTTTCTGCACATTCATATGTTCCAGAAGCAGCTGCATGATGGCGTCAGGACAAAATGGAGGCTGACAGCCATTGGATTTGCATTATTTTTTTATTTATAATAATCGATTTTGGGACATTTTATATTGATTCTGAATCTTTATAAATGAGAATCACGATTCTGATGTAAAATGATTTTTTGGTGCACCCCTAATGGCTACCTCAGGAGATTTGAAGATTTCTCAAACATGTATGAATGAGTCAAAGCAACACACAATTACAGGTCCTTCTCAAAAAATTAGCATATTGTGATAAAGTTCATTATTTTCTGTAATGTACTGATAAACATTAAAC
>NW_013952731.1:143379-146654 GCF_001266775.1 Austrofundulus limnaeus
GACCTGTGGAATAAGGCACCTGTAGCCCATTTCCTGCACATGCCTGTGCACAGTGGCTCTGGACGTTTGTACTCCAGACTCAGTCCACTGCTTCTGCAGGTCCCCCAAGGTCTGGAATCGGCCCTTCTCCACAATCTTGCTCAGGGTCCTGTCACCTCTTGTTGTGCAGTGTTTTCTGCCACACTTTTTCCTTCCCACAGACTTCCCACTGAGGTGCCTTGATACAGCACTCTGGGAACAGCCTATTGGTTCAGAAATGTCTTTCTGTGTCTTACCCTCTTGCTTGAGGGTGTCAGTGATGGCCTTCTGGACAGCAGTCAGGTCAGCAGTCTGACCCATGATTGTGGTTTTGAGTAATGAACCAGACTGGGAGTTTTAAAAGCCTCAGGAATCTTTTGCTGGTGTTTAGAATTAATTCGTTGATTCAGATGATTAGGTTAATAAGTCATTTAGAGAACCTTTTCATGATATGCTACTTTTTTGAGATAGGGATTTTTGGTTTTTCTTTACTTTTTTGCCAAAATCATCAATATTAAAACAATAAAAGGCTTGAACTACTTCAGTTGGTGTGCAATGAATCTAAAATATATGAAAGTTTAATATTTATCGGTACATTGAAAACAATGAACTTTATCACAATATGCTAATTTTTTGAGAAGGACCTGTATAATGTGATATAAAGCTCAAAAAAATGTTTTTGCATARTACTCCTCCTATAAAATTACAAAGTCAGGTTGATTACCAGTTTTATTTAATGTTTTGATGTCAGTAATTGATGGTTTTTTGTAGTAAAGTCAGTAATGATGTGTAGAAATTACATTCAAGACATTTTGTTCTTGAAGCAGTATTTTAAATGATTATTTTTTTATTGTCAGCTGTTTGCCTGGTGTCTCAGTGCCTGAAATTCACTTTTGAAATTTGTGGGAAATCCCCACATGTTTCAGAGTGGGGAGTCCAATGCAAACGTTCATGTTATTACACATCACTGGAATGTATCGCATGTGGGGATTTCCACTGTAAAAACTAGATTTGCGAGGATCGATCATAATACCTGCAATCCTGCAGTGAATTTCAGGCCCCGTGTTTACTAATGTAATTTGTAAATGATGTCACAAATCCCAAATGAAACCTTTAACCTCAGTAGCGTTATGCTTCTATGACTTGATGTTTGTGTTTTGATGTTGTTAGCTGAGTTGTTGTGTTTTTGCAGATGAGACGGTCACCCTGTCTGCGGTTTTGGAGCGACTTGGCTCTCACCTGGCTCAGATCAAAGTGCTGCACAAAGTCTTCTGCACGGGCGTGGCTGAGGTTCCACCTGCCACCCCGAACGTTGTGCGGGCCTCTCACCTGCTCAACACCCTCTACAAGGCCATCATCGAGTACGACAGCGTCGGAGAGGCGTCGGAGCAAACTGTGAGTGAGTTCTTCTGCGTGTGGGGTGGAGTTTATGGATGTTTGTATCTAAGTGGGTGATGATTCTTCGCCAGGTGGCTCTGCTGTTTTCTCTGTGGACAGAAACCGTCAGGCCGTATTTAGAGATTGTGGATGAGTGGATTGTTCACGGCCATTTGTTTGACCCCGCTAAGGAGTTCATCATCCAGAGGTAGGTGGCAGGAAAGACTTACCAAGAAGCCGAAGCATCGTAAAGCTGAGTGTTTTCCATCTTTCATTGCCCAGAAACAAGGACGTGCCTGTAAACCACAGGGACTTCTGGTACGCCACGTACACCCTGTACAGCGTGTCAGAGATGGTGGAGGAGGAGAAGATGAACGACGCAGCCAGCGGGAGCTCAGGAGGGGAGCAGAGCTCCAACAACAGGCAGCTCACCATGGTGTCCTTCCTCAAACCCGTCCTGAAGCAGATCATCATGGCAGGGAAGTCCATGCAGCTGCTCCGAAATCTGGACTGTAAGGAGACCGAGCAGTCACACAAATCCTCCAGAGGTCTGTGTTTCCACCGTTAGTTGTTCCTTTATTACCGTAACGTTTTGTTTAAACAGCTCTAAAACCTCGCTTTTCAGATGCAGAGAGGAAGAGTTTATACACTCTGTTTCTGGAGTCGGTGCAGTCGCGTCTGAGCAGCAGGGAGGAGACGCCCACGGATGCTGTGACGGAGCAGCAGGCCACCAGCAGAAGCCTGATAAAGATGCAGTCCATCATGGCGCAGCACCTGGAGACCGACGACGTCCACGATCCATTATTGGCCATCAACTTCGCCAGGTGTGTGGTGGAATCGTCGAACATGACTTACAGAAAGATAAAGTTGTGCTAATTGACTGAGGAAAAACAGTCAGGCAGGATGGTTTTTGCCTGTGTGTCTGCTCCTGGAGACCACGGGCCAAAAGTGGCTGTTACACCCTGTCTAGGAGCAGTCAGGGTGCAACAMATATGGGAAATTCCAAACTTTGCATTGTTCAAAACAGCCACAGGAATAMGTTGTGGTTTTATAGAAAGTGTCGTTTATTTCCAGCGCTCACGTGGAGTCTCTTAACTTTAACGTGAGCCCAGGCCAAAACAACAAGCAAAACATGCCTGACTTAATTTTATAACTCTTACCTGCATAAAACCAGAATCAATCAGTTCATCACTTTCCTAACTCAAAAGGTAGTAACACACGCAGCTCACACCTAAAAAAAAAAAAAACTCACAAAACTACTACAGCAAAAAACTTGTAAGGCTGGTACATGGTACATTCATTTCAATTCATTTCATTGTGTTTATAAAGCACCAAGTCACAACATATATTGTCTCAGATCTCTGTACAAAAATAAAAAATAAAAAAATCTAAAGAAGCCAGCAGATTGTGTTGAATCACTTCATCAGTGTCCATCCTGAGCAGCACATTGGTGACAGTGGAGAGGAAAAACTCCCTCCAGCAGAACCAGAACCAGAACCAGGCTCAGGACAGGCGGCCATCTGCCTCGACCAGCTGGGTTTAGGAAGAATCACAGAAGGACTGGTACATATTAAGTTACCACACACACACACACACACACACACACGTTTATTTTTCTATCCTCATGAGGACTTTGCATTGACTTCCATTCATTTACCAGTCAACCTTTATCCTAAACCCAACCACCCCAGTACATACAAGACCCTAAATCTAGCCTAAACTCAATTCACACTGTGGTCCTAAACCGAATCCCCCCACCCATAATCAGCATCCGTACACTGGATCCCCACAAGGCTGTTTTTTTCTGGAAAATGATCCTCACGATGTAGCGAAAGCGTGTCCCCACACACACACACACACACACACACACACACACACAC
>NW_013952731.1:146664-150505 GCF_001266775.1 Austrofundulus limnaeus
CACACACACACACACACACACACACACACACACACACACACACACACACACACACACACACACACACAAATCTGTAACACTGGCCCTCGTTAACATCGTATCCGGCCTCAAAGGTAAAACTTTAAATGTGAAATAGATGATTTCTCTTTTTGTCTCTGGATTTATTTCATTTTTCTCCCAACAGCTGGAGAAATTTTTATGGCAAGAAAAAGAAGTTTGGATTTTTTCAGTAATCGGTGATTTTGGTGTGGAGAAAGCAACTGAGAATCAAACGATCATTTTCTGTCTTTTCTTCTTATTGTAAAGTCAATTACTTGGATTTGTAGTGAGTTTTCTTTTTAACTGATTTGTTGGATTGCATCTCATATGATAAATTAAAAAGTAGTTGGTAGAGAGTAATGCATGAGTATCAAATACTAAGGATGAGTCTTTCTAAATATAATTCTTAACATAATTAATTAATATATGAATRTAAATAAAATAATATAATTCTTCATCTGTTAGTTTATGTGTGTTCTATTGGCCTTTGGCTTGGATCAAGCTTTAAACCCTCCTGTATCTGAGTTTGACCTCTTCACTCTAGACTTTTATTATTAGTGATTTAAAATCCTAAAATCTTAAACAGAGAGAAAAATAAAGCCAAATATTCAGCTTTATCATTGCCTGAACACGTAAAACCCTCATTGGTTTTTCTGACCCCTGAATGGATGCAGTACAGAGGCAGTTTACCTTCAGTCAGGTTGTATAATTTAGTTCTAGCCTTCATCAGTCAAAGAGTTTCAGATTTCCTRACCATCCCTCGTCTTCTCTCTCCCCTCAGGCTGTACTTGGAGCAGAGCGACTTCCACGAACGCTTCTCCGGAGGCGACTTCATCGTGGACCGCTCGTCTCAGTCTGTCACCTGCCAGACGTTTGAGCTCACCCTGCGCTCCTGCCTCTACCCCCACATCGAGAGGCGATACATCGAGTGCTGCGGGAACCTGATGAGGACTCTGAAGAAAGACTACAGGTACGCGCCGCTCTGAGGTTGGATGGTGACGTTTTGTTTCTTGTTTGTGCTGGATCGCGTCTCCTGGATGTTTCCTCCTGCAGGCTGCTGGAGTACCTGCAGGCCATGAGGAACTACTTCCTGCTGGAAGCTGGAGACACCATGTACGACTTCTACACAGCCATCTTTGAGAAGGTGCAGGAGAAGGAGAGCTGGCAGCAGCCCTCCTTTCTCAACGTGCAGCTGCAGGAAGCGGTGGGACAGCGCTACCCAGAGGATAGCAGCAGGTACTGCATTTCTTCAGCAGAGAGGAGTCAGATTAAAGATGTCAGGGGAAAACTGTTTAAAACATACGGAAGAGGATCACGGCCACTGGGAAAAAAAAAAGAATTCTGACTTTAATCTCAAAATTCTGAGAAAAAGGTCAGACTTTAATTTCATAATTCTGACTTTTTACTTAAATCTTCTGAGAAAATAGTCAGAATTCAGAGAAAAAATTCTGACGTTTTTCTCATAATTCTGAGATTAAAGTCAGAATTCTTTTTTTTCTTTTTTCAGTGGCCCTAATCCTCTTCCATAAAACCATCTTATATTCGCAGATTATCAGTATTTCTGGAGAACATCGACCCCTCAAGGAAAAAGCATCCAGTGAACAATTTAGAGGCTCTAACCCTGAGTTACAAAGTAAACAACATAAACATGTTTAATTGGTTCGTATTTTTACTTTTTTAAATCGTCACGTTGACAATTGTTTGGTTTTCTCCACAGGTCCCCTGGCCTGTCGACATYGTGATCAGCTCCGAGTGTCAGAAGATTTACAATCAAGTGTTTCTCCTCCTGCTGCAGATTAAATGGGCTAAATACAGTTTGGATGCACTTCGATTCAGTGGTAAAACTTGAAGAAATCACTTCCTGAAAATAGTAGTTCTGTTATATGTCCTAACTCAAACGTGTGTATGAAAATAAATCTGGTCGGGATGAAAATCTTCTCATCTCTCTTGTTTTTCTTTTAGATTTCACAGGCATTGCAAAGAAGCTGGAAGGATCCGTGGCTGAAGAAGTAAAAGTGAAAGAGCCAGTAAACCAGCAGATCCACAGGATGTGTCTGCTCCGAGTTAAACTCATGCATTTTGTCAACAGTCTTCACAACTACATCATGACCAGGGTGAGCAGATCGCTGCAGATGTTATTAAAGTTACAACACGGTTCATGGGACTAACAATCATTTTAGGACTGTGTGAAATTGAATTAATTATTTTTCCTAAGCTTGTGTTGCAATCTAAAAAAATCCATGTATTTTCAACAGCTGACTTTAGTAACACTAATACGTTCTGCAGTAGTTCATCTTGTTGATGAACTACTGCACCGATCTGAACTCTGTTCTGTTCATGTTACAAGTTTGATTGTCTATATTTGAGAGTTATTCTTCTTATCCTTTACTTTGCTGAGTTCATGTTTCCTTCCATCATAAGCAAACATTGTGTTTTCCCTCCTAACATGTTGCCTCTGTGTCTTAGTTTATGTTTCCGTCACACTTTAATATTATTATTAATTAATTATTAATTGACTTCTTTTCCTCCAGTTCTGTGTGAATTTGCTCATCTTCCTCATTTTCATCAAGATCCTCATCTTCCTTTTCATAAAAATGTTGCCATTGATGTCCCAGAAGTTTCACAGTAAAATAAGTTAGTGCTGGGCGGTATACCAGTTTGTACCGAATACCGTTTTTTATTTTTGTTATGATATGAATTTTCTGAATACCGACATACCGGTTTAAATAGCCTGAACACGTGCGGAACGTTTCATCGTGGCTGCCAGTGAACTATTTCCCGGGGGACACTTTTCCTCACTGCACAGCTATGTGCGTTAGCATGCTAATGTTATTGTTGCAGCGGCGGGTGGCGATTCCGCTGCTTATATTGACTGACGTTTAAAAAACATCCCRTTTTCGCCATTGCTGAATGTAGTAAACACCTCTTCAATGACGTGCACAGTTAGATTTTACATGCGACGTTGATATGGAGATGTGGAGACGCATAGAGACTTTAGCGTGCTTCTATTGTGAAAAGCCCGGGGGGGGGTTGTAGAGGAATTGAGTTGACTGGTGTGCAAGGTGAGTCGTGATGTTAATCTTTATTAAATAACATAAAACAATAAACCCAATAATAATCTTTTCTTAACCCTCCTCCTTCACTACCGGACCAAAATGTGTGATTACTGTCTCCAACCAGGAGGAGGAAAAAAGACGTTTAGAGGAGGGAAACAGAGACACAGACAGAGGTACAGTAAAAGAGAAAAGTCAATAAGCAGGGTTTGTACATTTTATTATCAGCTGAGCTGTGCTGAAAAGAAAAATACTGTGAAACTGGTGAAAATGTTGAAAATACCGTGATATAAAATTTTGGTCATACCGCCCAGCTCTAAAATAAGTTATACCCTTTTTTTGAGACAAAGCCACACGCTTCCACTGGCAAGACTGAAAATATGCAGAATAAAAGCCTCAACACACGACTGTTCAGTGCAATGACTTATGGTTTAGTGGTTYAGTCCTTCAATAACACATTGGTATGTGTCTCCTACATCACAGGACCTGCAGTGGGACTATTGCACACATGTACATTATGATGACAATGATCAAACGATACATCTGCAGCTCTAGTTCATTACATTTAGAGCTCATTTCAAAGGAGTTATTTAAAGTGGGTAGAGTATTACACACTTAGTTTTTGTGAATATTTCTGTTTTGTTGCTTCATAACCTGGAATTTAATATATATWTTTTTTATTTGATCATAAGTAATGGAATTAATAAATAATAGTTTCTTTACATAATAAAAATTAAAAAGTTGAAAAG
>NW_013952731.1:151434-159916 GCF_001266775.1 Austrofundulus limnaeus
CAAAGTGCACAAGCGACCAACTTGAAGCGTTGGATGCTCTTTTGAAGCTGAAATCGCGTTCGGTGTGAACGCAGCATCACTGTACAGCTGCTGCTGTCAGGACGATGAGAGGAGTTGGGTTTGTTCCAAACATCTGTCCTTGTTGGACAGAGAGATCCTGAATGGTCTGTTTTCAGGGTTGAAAGTTTGGGATTCTTTTTTTTTTTTATAAAATACCCCTCATCTGTTTTTCACCTCAGCTTTGTTTCTGACCTGTGTGGAGAATTCCTTGGGCTTCATGATGTCTCTTGCAAATCTTGTTTCATGTCAGCATTTCTGAGCTTCAGTGTTGAGTCAAATATTTGTTATATGTGTTTCTGTGTGCTGTCACTGAGTTGAACAGTAAGTTTCATCAGAAGAATTTTCACTTCTACGTTGGTTTTCAAAGCGTAAGGAAATGTGTTGAGACCACCACCTTTCTTGGTTGGCGGTCCTATGTTTGCTGTCTAAACTGCGTCCTCCTCGTGTCTTGACAGATTCTGCACAGTACAGGACTGGAGTTTCAGCACCAGGTTCAGGAAGCCAAAGACCTGGATCAGCTGATCAAGATCCACTACAGATATTTGGCGACGATCCACGACCGCTGCCTGTTGAGGGAGAAGGTAAACGAGCCGAGCGGAGGTGAAAGGATGAATGTCTGCAGGAGCAAAGCTCCAAACTATAAAAATACATTTTACTTCTCATCACACAGTAAGAACACAATGCTGTAATGTTCAGTCAAACTCTTTTCACCCTCTGACCTGACCTGAGGTTCTGACTGGCTGCTCCCGTATGTGGAGAACACCAGTTAATTCATTGTTACAATAACGCAGGAGTTTTTGAATTTGGAGAGAAAAACATCCAAGGACTCCCTCATAAACCATATTTACTACCTATTTAACCCTTAAATGCCACAAGAAGAGACTTTATAATAATGTTTGGGTTGAGTATGTTTGTTATAGTGGTGCGTTGGTCCCCATATGTATTATGCACTGTTTTTAAAGCTTATTTTAATAAATCSTAACAGTCAGGAGATTTTCCAGTATGTAGGGTTGAGCCTACATGGCTGCACAGTGCTCTGTGAACAGATACAAGTCAAATCAAAGGTCMTTAATAGCCAGTTGAGTCCAGGAAAGAAGAAATGGAAAAAAAAACAAACAAGACGATTTAACCTCATTTCAGGCTATTATTATCGTTAGTATTATTATTAATGCTGTTTTTCCAGTATTCCTCTCCGTTTTTGGTGGCGTATCTTAATAAAATGTTTTGTTTCATTCTACGAGTTTCCCAAATTGTTTTCATTCATTAACTGATGGGTTTTTTTTTATTGAGCCACTGTTTGGTTTTAGCTGTTTTACTACCAGCTAGTAATCTCTGCAATAAATATATTTCCCCTCTCTGAGAGTAAATACTGGTAAATATGTGACCCATCATATTGAAATGAGTATTAAGTCAAATTTGGTCAAAATGACCTAATTATATGTCCATATTCCTGGCTTTAAAAGCTACATTTTGATACCTGGATCATCCTGATATCATAAGCTCATCCAGAGATATGACTTAATTTGAATTGTTGGTTACGATAATACATTACTGTTTTGTCTGAATCAGTTTTAAAGTCAATGTTTGGATGGAGATTTTTCTGAAATATAATTAAAAGTAAATCAAGTTAACCAGCCTGTTGTTTTGAAGTTGGCCTGAGGAGCTGTTGTCTGACAGACTGCTKTTTCCACAGGTCAGCTTCGTAAAGGAGGCCATAGTCAAGGTTCTGAATCTGGTCCTCATCTTCTCAGAGCGATGGCAGGCTGGGTTTGGTGCCTGGAAGTAAGAGCTCTTCACTTCCACTGATGTCAGACATTTAAGTAATCATTACAAACCAGCTGAGATGACTTTCTTTTTACAAAAAAAAAACAAAACATTTTTCTCTCAGGCTGGAGTCCATCGATAAAATGGAGTCAGATTTTAAAAACTGTCACATGTTCCTGGTGACGATCCTCAACAAGGCAGTGTGTCGAGGCTCGTTTCCTCACTGTGAGTAAATATCTTACCTGATGATTTTAGGAAAGCTCTTCATAAACATCTGTACGTAAACAGATATTTATTAACCTTTGTTTTATTTTTCTCTTCAGTGGAGTCTCTGGCGCTCTCTCTGATGGCAGGATTTGAGCAGTGCTGAGGAACCAAACATTTCAGGGTTTTTTCTCTCTCATCAAGCATCATCTGATGATGATGATGATGAAGAACATTTGTGACCTTCAGTTCAAATCAATGAAGATGGAAGCAACATTGTGAATATATGTCTGCTAATGTATTTAAAATGGTTTTGTACATTATTTTTTATTATTCTGTGTTAATAATGTACATACTGTACAATTAGATTGAACAAATTAAAGTGTGCACAGTAACACTCTTGATTTATTTGCACATAAAAACAAAAGGAACATTATCTTTCCACAGTGTGTGTCTCATATTTTGTCAGGACATTTATACAAAAATACATTTTTTAATAAAAGCTACCTGCTGCAGCTTTAAAAGTACATTTAAAAGATGATACAAAAACCTAATTATCACAAACAATAAAAAACTCATAACTTGAGGTACATAAACAAAAAATCATTCATGGAAAGGTTTCTATATAAGAGTAACACGTGGGTGGTTATATAATTTTTAACAAAAGATTATTAAAGAGGAAGAACTTGGATTAATAAGTATGTTTGAACTTTATTTTTAAACTTAAGATGTGAATTGTTGTGTTTTCCTAACAGAAAATGAAATGTGCTGCTTTGTTTGTCTTGTGTTATAAATATCTACTTTTAATCCAGTATCTGTTTGGACTTTATTTTACTGCAGCACTGATTTATTATTTCCCAGCATGGTTCATGTGATACCTAATGAATCCAAACAAAGGATCTAAACTTCTGAAATAGTATTTAAATCACAGACGAGGCTAGTTTCAACTGTTTTCTCTTTGATTTGCAGATGTGTGAACGAAACTGAATACAAAGAGCAAAACATGCTAATCAGGTCACACTGGTGGTGTTATCTGCTGCATCAGTCCAACATCAAGTCATAACATTTGGCTGTTTCTCTGAAATCCTATGGAAAACACACAAAAAAATTTAATAATAAATATAAAATAATTTCAGGCAAGTTGCTAAGAAGAGAAACAGAAAAACACAAACATACCACATAAAACAAAGTTCT
Organism: Austrofundulus limnaeus; assembly: GCF_001266775.1. Lineage (NCBI taxonomy): Eukaryota > Metazoa > Chordata > Actinopteri > Cyprinodontiformes > Rivulidae > Austrofundulus > Austrofundulus limnaeus. The sequence continues at coordinate 154,657 of NW_013952731.1, forward strand.
GCAGAAAAGAAAGTGGGTCAGTTTGATCAGAAATATCAATAGGTGGCTTTTAATACTGAAAACTCTGAGTTAAATAAAAATAATYACATGGGGATTACTCTTCTTATTCAGTTGCAGATTCACTTGAASTTTAAGGAAAGTTGCCCTCGAGGACCGGTATTGGACACCACTGACTTTACGGTATATTCATGMTTCTGCTCGTCTGATTCCACCATAATCACCCACTCACTCTCAAGGTTTTCAGCTGATTCATTAAAAAAATGTACATCAGTATATCTTAAAACTATGAAACTCTTTCAAACAGCACCGTTTGATACAGTTCAGGATAAACATTTATGTCTGATTTCATAGTTTGCAATGACTACCTTTTAAATTTGGAGTACATAAAGTTTTTTGTTAAGGTACGACAAAAATGTATCCAACACAATGGCCTAATTTTTGTGTTCACTTTAACTATGCTTTATTGTTTCAAAGTGGAATACTTAATGTTTTCACATCAGTTTTAATTTCATTAAAGTGAGTATTGAACAGTTTGTATCATTTTACCAAACTCGAGCTGTAATAAGAGCATTACAACAAAATTGTAATTCTGACTTTTGTGCAACAATCTTGTCATTTAAAGGGGATATTGTATATTTTCCAGGCACATATTTCAATTCTATACCACAATCAAGTAAACAGTACTTTCAGGTCTGAAAAAGTTGTATATATCATAAATAAAATTGACTTTGCATCACAGTCTATCTAAACGCCTTGGCATTGGCCTCTGTCTCTTTAAAAACCTCTTACCGTTTCTGACACTCCCACTTCAGCATGTCTTCACARCAATGCTTCATGCTGTTTACAACCTTTCATAGGAGTGTTGTATTTTGTTGTAAAAAAAAAAAGAAACATTATATAATATCAGTTTTGGAAAATGGCAACTCAGGATACAGTTGAACCTTACTCAAATGACCCCACGGCAGACCTGGAAAGTACGTTTTCCAGCTTGTTAAGATGTCTTCCATATGTCAGYGTTAAGCTACTTTTTGTGAAGAAACTATTAATACAGATCATTTTGAAGCCATGTTTAGCAATGAAATCATGAACATCCATTTTTAAGATACATTTTGCTGGTCTGATGGAGCTGTGTGGGGGAGGGGTGCTCTGAGGAGGAGCTTTGTACAAATAGGTGGTGTTTTGTACCAGCAAGTGTTCAGGAAGTAAGAGCTAGCACAGGAAATRCAAAGATTTCTCAAACATGCATGAATGAGTCAAAAATCAACACTCTGGGAATGTTTTTAAATGAGAATATGACAAATCTCAAAAAAGTTAATTTTGCACAATACCTCCCCCTTAAATGTGTCTACACCTCTCATTCTCATTTTATACGTTCTGATGCATCTCAGTAATCCAGGAAGAAAAATCAAAAAGAAAAAATAAGTAGGTCCTCTGGACGGGTTCTTCTTTAATGAAACGTTTAATTAAAGAAGAACCCGTCCAGACGACCTAGGTTTTCTTTTAATATTTTGTTTATAACCTTTTTGTACTGTTATACATTTTCACAACAAACCCAATTTTTGTTGTACACTGTTGCAATGACAATAAAGTATATTCTATTCAATAATATTTGTTTTACATAAATAATGTTAAAAGAAAAAAGCTTTATACAATTTAGTGTTTTTATGTTTAAAATTTATATAACATTTAAGGAAGATGTTTTATCTTTATGGCCAGAAAATCTCACCCAGTGTACTGGAAGTGGCCTGCAGGCCATCAGATGATGATCATATTTAGATATGGAGTTAAACTGGTTTGAATGCTTTTAATTTGGTGAGAACAGGCAGAAATGTTTATTGTGTGAAAGCTTCACAGCATTCACACTATTGTGACCATGTTTTCTTCTGTACATTATTCGACACCTAACTCGTTCCACAATTTTTGTGCTATTTCGACAATTCATATATCAATACATTCAGCTCATTCACGTGAGGGGTGCCGTGACATTTGGTGTTTCAGCTTTATACACTTTTTCAGCTATTTCACCTTTTAGCCACATTTTTGCCATTGAAAACGAATGGAGCTGTTTTCAACATCCTTATTTTTTAAAAATGTTTCTAAATCTTTACAGCACCTTACACATTTTGTTCTGCTTATGCTCTTTTTCACATTCTTGTGCTACTTTTAGCTACTTTTTTTGCTCATTTGAGATTTTTCCCGCTATTTCAGCAAAAATTCTGCTTATTTCTGCTATTTTCTACTTTTTTGTGCTTTTTTCTGATATTTGTACTATTTATGCTTCTTACAGATGCCTTCTGCTATATTCAGCTATTTGCTAAAATTTTAGCTAATGTTTTGCTGCTATTAGCTAAAGTTAGCTTTTCTGAGCTAAATACACATTTTTGTAGTTATTACACCAGCATTGCTCTTCTTATGCTTCCTTATGCTCATTAAAAAAATCCAGCTACTTTTTAGCTGTTTTACTGAATATTTAAGCTGTTAGCCATTTTATGACAAATTATCACTTGTTTGTACTTATATGCATTTTTTTCTGCTAGTTTTACAATTTTTTTTTACAAGACTTTCTCTATCTGGGTGCTAATTTCAACCTTTGCCTGCTACCTTTAGCCCATTTATGCTAATTTTAGCTATTTTATGCAACTTTAGCTATAGATCGGCTTATTTCTGCTATTCTGATTTTTTCTACTTTTTTGTGCTTTTTTCTGATATTTGTACTATTTATGCTTCTTACAAATGCCTTCTGCTATATTCAGCTATTTGCTAAAATTTTAGCTAATGCTTAGCTGCTATTAGCTAAAGTTAGCTTTTCTGAGCTAAATACACATTTTTTGTAGTTATTACACCAGCATTGCGCTTCTTATGCTTCCTTATGCTCATTAAAAAATCCAGCTACTTTTTAGCTGTTTTACTGAACATTTAAGCTGTTTTAGCCATTTTATGACAAATTATCACTTGTTTGTATACATTTTCTGCTAATTTTACAATTTTTTATAAGACTTTCTCTATCTGGGTGCTAATTTCAACCTTAACCTGCAACCTTTAGCCCATTTATGTTAATTTTAGCTATTTTTACTTTAGCTATAGATCGGCTTCTTTCTGCTATTCTTCTGCTTTTTCTGCTACCTAGTGTTATTTATGTTTCTTACAGATGTTTTCAGCTATATTCAGTTATTTTAGCTCTTAGCTTTTAGCTGTTTTCTGTTTTCAACTAGATTGGTGCTCCTTTTTCTGTTTTTCTGCAAAGTTAGGTGTTTTTTGCTTCTTTCAGATTTACTATGTGTTAACACTTTTCCTGTTAAATATTTTCAGCTCAGTTTCAGCAGCTTTCAGCTGAAGTTTTCAGCATGAAGCATGCACACTGTCATTTTCACAGGGAATGCAGTTTCTGTAGTTTTGATGATAAAGATTGCCAGCCCTGGACTAGCTGTATGAAGTGCAGTGAAGACGTGGCACTGATCGCCCGTCATACACACCTGCGGGCAGGTTAGCCCGCGGTACATTCCTGCTCTTTTTATTCTCGGCAGCCCTCCTAGCGGAGGAAAGCAGCACCGCAGCTTCCTGTTGAGTTTCCCTGTTTTGAGGGACAGGAACTCCCTGCTCGTCTCGACTTCTCTCCCCCGCCCATGATAACACCGAGCGAGGAAAAGAAGATCCTTCTCCGGACCCGACGACTGTTAAAAACTCCCACCCGGACTGAGAAAAGACGGTTCGAACCGGGCGGGACGTCCGGGCTCGCGACGGGGACTGAAAAGTTCCGTCTGCATGGCGCCGTGGTGAGATTTATTCACGCGCAAGTTTTCCCTGCGAACCGACAAGTTCGGCCGGGTGAGTGAGAAATGATTCATGTCGAAGTTGTGTCTCTTAAAACGACTCGGTCCGCAGCCGAGAGGAGGCTGTAGTTTCGTGTGGTTCTGTTTGAGGAGAAGTCTTTAAAGTTCTGTGGARCTAACCTGGATTAATCAGGAGCCTGTAGGTGAACAGCTTGCTGCCATGTAAAGCCATTTTCCTGACTCCAGGCCTGAGCTCTGACTAATCTCAGGCCACGGCACGAAACAGGGATAGAACCATTACATACCGACTGCTACACTTTAAAGAAATGTATTTTTCTTTAAATATTTTATCTCTAAATGTGTTAATCTGACAGTTTACACACCGCGGTGYACTCATTAATGTACCCGCCCCTTGTAATAGTTACTAAAACAGCAGTTTCTGTAAAAACATTTAGTTAAATGGTAACAAAATGGACTAACAAAGTACATTATTGTATCTAAAGTTGAAGATATTCTATTATTATGTCGCAGAGTTCCTTGTTTTTTCCTCCATTTTGGGATTTGTTAAAGTTTTGGTTCAGTATCAGGATTGGTGTGTTCAAATACCAGTCATGCTGCGTTCACGGTCCGCTCTTTCACTGTAAACTGCCTTTTCATACACCAGGAAGTGTTTTGTGTGTTTAAAAAATACTTTTAGTTAAAAAAGTGAAGTGTCAACTTGTTAGTGGTTGCTCTAATGTTCAGAATTAGTAAATAAAGAATTGGGAACAATAGGATTGTTTATAGAGTGATATTTTGATTCCAGCTGTTTTGAGATTTTGCTTGTTTCTGTTCAGTTCCATCTGGAACAGGAAGGAAGGAAGGAAGGAAGGAAGGGATGAAGCATAAAGATAGTGTAGGTTAAACCACATGTTGGTATTTTGGTGTGAGTGGTACACATATTTTTTTGTGGTTTTTGTGATCCCATGAAACCAAAAATACCTTATTTTAAGTATCTCACTATGCAGTGRAACCATTGAAACTAGTTTAAATCTCTCATTGATGGTTTGAGTCGCCTTTTATGAAGATGAACCTTCTTAAACAACAATATGTGTTCAGTAATGGACAATTCTGTAGTTAAAAMATTGTTACAAATCTGTGAAACGGGCCAAGCTCACATGTCTTTTAGGATAAATACTGAGGACGTTATGGAAGTGGTGTTGAAACTGAACAAATTCAACCTGTAAATCACGCGTTATACAAAAGTTATACATATTTGCTCTAAACCGGTTCGYGTTRAACTTTTCTTTAGGATCAAAGAYGTGTTTTTTCATAAATCTGTTTTTTGATTATGCTGAAGTTKCACAATTCCAATGGCGTTTTCCACAGCAGTGTCAACATTGTCCCGGCCGGTTGACCTGTGACCCAGAAGAGGTGTGCCTAATAGGGTTAGGCATAACCGTATCGTGTGCAATTAATCGTCAGAAAAACATAAATCGATTACTTTTTGG